>NW_026557987.1:4333913-4574798 GCF_026930045.1 Uloborus diversus | reverse complement strand
CTATCCTAGCCACCTCCTCTTAATAAACAGGACACGAATAAAGTTTATGTTAAATTTATGCATATGTTGTGCATAAAGGTCGATATAAGTATGCATTAAAACTTATTATACAATTAGTCATCACTAGAAAGAAGTATTTTGTTATCTACGGAACCAAATCCCCTATTTTAACACTAGTATTAGGTCTCAATTTACGCGGTTTCGATTTACGCGGCATTTCCGTGGAACGTAACCCCCGCGTAAAACGAGGGTCTACTACTTCCATTTGCAAAAATGTTCAAAATCAGATGCAGAGTTAAGATATTAAACATTTGAAGCAAGAATAAAAATAAGTCAAAAAATACAAAATTTAACTTTTTATATGTTCCCCAGGTCCCCTAACTTGTGTTTAGGGAAATAATCTCCATTGAAAAATATTTCCAACACATAAAGTTCGAAATTAGTACAACCGATATTCACCGAGAAATGAAATGCAGCGTTTTGTGACTTACACCACTTTTTACTCTCTGTCAATAACACCTTTTTAGGGGAAAATATAAACTTTGAATTGGAATATCTCCTTGAGTTTTGGTCGCACAAATGTCAAGTTTTTGTGTCAGTAATAGTTTTCAATGGAGATTATTTCTCTAAATATTAGTTAGGGGACCTAGGACCCCTGTAAAAAATTAAATTTTGTATTTTTCGACTCATTTTTTTTTCTTGCTTCAAACTTTCAATATCTTTACTCTGCATCTGATTTTGAATATTTTTGCAATTGGAAGTATACATCAAGGACTAACGGTTGCGAAAATAAAGGTTTTGCAGGTAAAAACAGAACACCCTGTATATACATCTCTTCACTAACTAACATCAAAATTCGTGACTCACAGCTTTTTGTCTATTTCGTTGTGATTGTTGTAAAAGCCGTTCACTAAAATCCATATTATTTTTATAAATTACAGTAACAAAAATAATTTTTAGTCATTTGTTTGCCGATTTTCAACACTGGGATGGAAAAATGATTAATTAACGGGGCATTCCACGGTATTTTTGACATTTATGTAGAGTCCGTAACATGACCTTTTTTGCCATAACTTTTTAATTTACTGTTTGATTAGCATATTATTTTATTTTGATCTTTTCCTACCAACACACCAGCTCAAATTAAAATAATTTGCAAATCAAACGGTAAATTAAAAAGTTATGGCAAAAAAAGGTCATGTTACAGACTCTACATAATGTCAAAAATATCGTGGAATGCCCCTAATACTTTTAAGTTTTCTTGTAATGATGGTATATTATTGGCAGTTTATTCCTTCTTTTGGTTATAAATCAAGTATAACACACTATATTCAGAGGAAAAAAACGAGAAATGTTTTAATAACTTCTCCAAAATGATTTCATGTGTAAACAAAATATTTTATGTGCAGCCTATTTTCAAATCTGTTTCTCATTTATTTTAAGGTCCATCCTCACTGGTTTGTTCCCTCCTTCTTCTGGTTATGCTATAATTTATGCACACGACATCAGAACCGAAATGGATATCATTCGCCAAAGCATGGGAATGTGTCCCCAGCACAATGTTCTCTTTGAAGAGTGAGTGCAGAGTTATGTATATATTTCTTACTGGAGGAGTGAAAAATACGATTTTGGTGATAGTTCATAAAAAAATTTCTAGAAATTTGAAACTGTGGGGAAAAAAATGGGTTTTTTGGGGGAAAATGGAAAAATTGATATTTTTACGAATTAAAACGAAGAAATACAGTGAAATCCTGTAGCAATGAATACCAATGCAAGGAAATATCCGTTTCAGTGAAATAAGTTTTCAAGTGATTTAGTTTCCATTACTTCACAGAGCTGCCAACCTTGGAGAAACAATTAGAGGAGCATCTGTGGTGATTTCGAGGAGCAATTTAAAATTTTGTGGAGCAGTTCGTTATTTTGTTACAAAAATCAATAAAAATAACAAAAACCACTTGTCTGAAACTGTTTTATAGCTTTAATAAATCATTTTAAGCACGAGTATAAAAATAATTATTTTCAAAATAAATAAAACAGCTTTAAACGCTTTCATTTTTTGAGTATAAGCGTGTTTACTTTAAAATATTTACATATTTGTTATGATGAACTAGCAAAATTTAAGTTTGAAAACTTTCGGCCAGAAAATGCAGAGCAAGAGAACTTCTTTGCGGAGTTTCGCCATTTTTGCGGAGCAACTCCGCAAAATGAGAAGCAGTTGGCAACCCTGACATCACTTGAATTCAGGTACAACAAATAGAATTTGCGGTCCCTTGAAGTTTGTTGTTACGGGATTTCACTGTAGTTATTTTCTTACAAAACTGAAAAAGTGCTAAATGTTTAGTAATATATCCTGTCTATATTATATTTCCTTCTTAGAAATATGCTCGAAACTTGTACTATTCAAAAAAGCCTTTCTAATTTTCTCACCGCCAGTTGATTTTTAAGTTTGAAACACCAGAAATGGGTCAAATCATCATTCGGCAGTTAACTCTGATTTGGATATGATTTTTATAAATTATTTAATCAATTTATTTGATTTTTTTTTGTAAATAGTGAAATTTTAAGCAAGAAAATGTTTTTTCTTTTCAAAAAAAAGTCTTTACCTGTATTGCATTTCCATACATGTGTACACACACATTAAGTGAAAATATATTAAAATTTTAAGTTAAGCACTTCCCTTAATTGATGTTTTATTGACTTTTCCCCCGTGCATGCATTTATATTTCTAGTAAAAAAAATAGCATATAATGTTTTGGTGTAGAAAATTAATGCATTAATTTGCATAAGAATGCTTAATTCTTGCATTATCAAAGTTAGTATTTGTAAGTGGGATATTGGCATAAAAAATGCTTAAACAAAAACAAAAACAAAAAAAAAAAATTGTAATCTAAATACAGTGAAGCACCATTTATAAGTTTCTCTTTTGTATGTTTTCATCAATTATAAATTTTTTGAATCGGTCTCGGCGGAGTCTAATACATATTAACGTATACTTATTATAAATTTTTTCATTTATACGCTTTCTTCATGCAGTCCCTTCAAAAACATATAAAGGGTGCTTCACTGTATTATAAACTTCGAAAATACATTATTTTGTGCAGAAAATTTCACAATTTTCAATTTTTTTCCCAGAAATAAACTCCTCCGGGGAAAAAACTATTTTCCCAGTTCTGGTGTTTTTTTCTGGAGCTTTCTCGTTTCCATTTGTGACTGCCAACAAATTTCTAATAATAATTTCTATTTTAGTATATTTTTGGTTCACAATATGAATTTTCACCTCCGTGGCATGTCACACACCTTGTGTGACTGTTTATGTAGCTTAATAACTTGTTTAATTAAAAGTGTATACTTATTTATTTATTATTCCTTTCACAATTGTCTGAAATACTAATTGTTTAAGTATATTTAATTTTTTAATATTGTGTTTTAGTTCGTTTTATTAGGACAAGGAGTCATGTCACACAATAAATTCTCACCTCCGTTACCTAAACACAAAATGCCGTTCCTCACTAACATGTGGCAGTAATAACATCAAATTTTATTTTCCATGATACAAGAGAACCCCCTTGTTTATTTTCAGCCATAGTTGAAGTTGTGAGATTTTTGTTGAAAAACAAAAAGATAGATTTTGCTTCAAAAACTTAGCGTGGTTAGTCTGACTTTCTCAGCTCCGTAAACTTGAAATTCAGGGATGTAAATTAATGTAAAAAAAGAAGTGAACATCTTTTCATATGCTTAACTTGTGCAGATTGTAGCAACGAAGAAAAAAAAAATTCCCTAAAAAATTTATCTATTAGGCCTATATTAATGGAAAGATCCTCACCTCCGTGACAGACCTTATCAATGTCATTATTTCGGAGGTGAAAAACGGCGGAGAAATACATCAATAATGGGCATTCTACCAAAATTATAAATTGCCAGTATATCCTCAAATTTACTAAAGACTATTTTTTAACGTACATTTGAAACTACTAATTAAAGCCGTACTTTAATTAAGAGACCTCAATATTACATTCTCACTAATCATTAAAATAGCTGATTATTTGCACAATTAACAAAATGACTACTTTGATATTAAATTGGCCTCGATTTTTAAATATTAAAAGTTTTTTCTTTTATTTTTTTA
This sequence comes from Uloborus diversus, assembly GCF_026930045.1. Classification (NCBI taxonomy): domain Eukaryota; kingdom Metazoa; phylum Arthropoda; class Arachnida; order Araneae; family Uloboridae; genus Uloborus; species Uloborus diversus. The sequence continues at coordinate 4,570,672 of NW_026557987.1, read as the reverse complement.
TTTCTGTGAAGGCATTTTATTAATTTTTTTTTTTTATTCCTGAGTAAAATAATTGGAACTTAGCTAGACCATTGTTTATGGTTACTTCTATTAGGTAACACTTTCATGTACGAATGAAAAAAAAAGAAAAAAAAAGTTTCGAAATTGAAAAATATTTGCGTCAAAAGTTACGTTTTCTTCATGAATAACTTTGTGCTTGAAAAGTAAAATAAGATATTATAAGCTTTTTTCGCACAAAATTTACGATTTACTGCAGACATGTATTTTGGAGCTTCACGGAACACTTTGTTGCATTCAAAAAGGGGTTCCTTGAATCCCCAAAACAGGTGTAGGCAGTAGACTGTGATTTTTACGAGAAAATGTTGTAATATCTTCCGTAGCGTGCATAGACTTCGGTGTGTGTGTGTCTTCACAGAAATGTTTAAGTGTGCTCCCCCCCCCCCTCCACCTGTAAGATTTTTTTTTTAAATTTTAACATGGTGTATTTTTTTTCAGAGCGTGAGCCCTCATACTGCCATGCTAAGCACAAAAGTCGTATCTGCACTTTTTATCAAAATTGAGTTATGGTCTCCTGGTGATTCTTTGTCGCATATTTTACCTAAATACAATGTATTATTTTCATTTGTGAATGGGAAAAATTAATAAGAAAAATTCTGAAAAAGCTGCATCCATATCAAATACATGGTGGCACACAACTTTGAACGCAATTTCTCATTTTGAACTCGGATGCAGATACGACTTTTGCGCTTAGCAATGCAGCATACCTCTTATGCCCCCCCCCCCACGCCAAGGGGTTGCGAGGGTGCGATATAGTACTCCACTGAATATCTTATTAGTGCACGCATTGTTTCCAGAGTCTAATTCTTTCTGCAGCCTGTACAAGAATCTGAACATGCTTGTACTCAAAAAGAGATTTAGATTGGTTGTGTGGCTATTTTCATTAAAAATTACGGAGTGAATTGTTCTAAGGAAGGGGTTCCTACCCTCTTCCTGAGATCAGCTCACCTGTTTAAATAACTGTAATGCTTAGTGTATCGAAAAAAATGAGCTGTTGTTTTCAAAAATGTATGTTTTCAAATTTTTTTGAAATTTCATTTTTTTTTTTTTAATTTTACATTTTGAAGTTTTGTTTTTGAAAATCTTTGACATGATGTGGGAAAATAAAGATCATTTTTGGTTTCAAAAATTATAAAAGAAACATGATAATTTGTTAATAAAGCCTAAAAAAATAAAGAAAAAAAATCCTGTATGGCTCATAAGTAGCTGTATTAATAAGAATGCTATCATTGATTTTCACTTTGTTGTCGGTTTTTTTTAACAGTACTTTTAAAAAATAATTTTAAAATATAGATATTTGCATGTAAAATGGTATTTATTAAATACACATTAAATGATTTATTATCATCCCATGTTTTATTATTTTTTAAGGTTTTTTGACCTTAAATATATCTCTAAAAATTAATTTAGAAAAATGATTTGCGGTACATTTTATTTTTGGAATATATCTTGCAGGTTAACAGTAGAGGAGCATTTATGGTTTTATGCAAGTTTAAAAGGTCTGCAAGGGGAAAAACTAAATGAAGAAATTGACAAGTAAATATTTTCATTATTTTATGAGTGTATTCTTTCTTTGTTATTTTGTTACCGAAGTAAAGTTGTTTTCTTTAAATTTTAGTACTTTCTGTATCCTTTATAACTTGTGATTTGAGTGCAGATGCATTTTCATGTTTCAAATAATTTGAAACTTATCTAAATAATATCTAATAATTTTAAATATCTAGAGACTTGAAAACCATAGGATTTTTTTTTTTTTTTTTTTTGCAAGGGAAGGGGGTTGATTTTTATTACTGCTTACAAGGAATAGGGAACTGTTACTATAAAATTTTCTTTCTGAAATACTACCTTAAACTTGCTGAACGATTTTGTAAAGTATTTTAGTAAATACTTTGAAAAATATTATTTTATGTCAAAGCCTGAAATTTTTTATGATTCTGAAAAGTTTATAGATCATGATTTATTTCAAATGTTTTGTTATTTAATTTATCAATTAATAAAAAATATTAGTAATGCATTGCAAATAACTAACTTAAAATCTATAAAGTCATTACTTTGCATATTCCTTTTTTTTTTGGATTCTCAACATAGGTCAATCCTCATTGTAATCTCTTTTATTAAAAACTAGTTTTTGTATACAGTTTAATCGCCCCCCACACCTCCCCCTTCCTTTTTTGTCAAAGAAAAGGACCCTATTTTTTTTTTTTTTTTTTTTTTAATCAACCAACAAAAAATCTGTGCATTGAGCCAAAGACAACTGTTAGAGAAAAGTTTGAATCTGCATTAAAAGTTCACAGTGTAGTGCCAATTTGTAAAAATATTTTCCAAAATGAACAATAGAATTTTTTCAAAAAAAAAAAAAAAACCTTGCTATAAATCTCTCCAACTATTGAATGATGACTTTAGTCGCATTTAAAAGGATAAGGGAGAAAATTAAACATCAGTTGTAATCAACCTAAAAAATCTTAAGCCTTTTATAAAACATCAAGAAAAGGTAGATATTCTGAATTTTCCAAATTCTTTGCTAAGAAAGCATTTTATTCCCCCCCCCCCTTGGTTTATAAAGTCTTATTTCATTTGTTGACTGTTTTATTCATATAATGCTGTATGAGATTTTTATAGAGAATATTATGTAGGTAGTTAAAATATCAACATTCGAATCTTTGGGTAGCACAATGTGCAAATTGTTGCATATTACTGTTTTAGACGTCCACTGGGTTCAAAATAACCTAATGTGATCAAAAAGTTTGTTATTATTTCCAATACTAAAATGATGAATGGGCTTCCCAAAATTATTTTCTTCTTTGTATCAGGGTTCATTGATTTAAATCAGCTTGATTTTAAATCATGATTAAATCATGATTTAAATCAATTGATTTGAATCAAGTGATTTTTTTTAATCAAAATCCTTAGTTAAAATCTGTTCATTTTATTTTTATAAATTAATTTTGCATTTTTAGAATGTGTTGCTCTCAATTTAACTACACTGCATTATACAATACTAGTGATACCCGCACGGCTTTGCCCGTTATAGAAAAATTAAAAGATCTTTCGGTTCGCCTGTATATTTACAAATAATGTATGGTGAATCTTCTCGCCAATTGGCTTGTACCCATGTTACGGTTCCATGTTATGATAATTTCGTATCTCGCCAATTGACTTGTGCCCGTGTTACGGTTCCATGTTATGATAATTTCGTAAAGTACTCGTCCATCTTATGATATTTTTGTTCTTAAAATTGGAATAGAAAAAGAACCACATCGAATTTTCGAAAAATCGCTTCGAGGTGCACACCCCCATGCTACAAACTAACTTTGTGCCAAATTTCATGAAAATCTTGCCAAACGGTCTAGGCGCTATGCGCGTCACAGACATCCAGACATCCTACAGACATCCTCCGGACAGAAAGACTTTCAGCTTTATTATTAGTAAAGATTAACTTCAACAGGCAAAACTGCATAGATCCCTCTTGATGTGTGTGAAACAGATTTTCCTTCTTGTAGTATTGCTTTTGCTCCAGAAATGCAGTTCAATTCAGTATAGAACCAAATAAAAATTTTCAGTTTTTCTCATAACACCATCACTGATATAATTAAGAAAAGTAATTGCTCAACATATTTTTTACACTAAAACGTGCATGATGATGGAAAACATTGAAAGCCTAATCTATGAAGATGATGAAAACAAAATCACTTCTTATTGAAGTATTATAACATATTTATAAATCTTAAAAATGTATTGAATAGTTAGAGAACGTATCTTAGTTTGAAAAATAATAGTTTAAAAAAACTAAAAAAACACGCTTTTGTATCAAAATGAACTAAAAAGTGAAAAATAATGTTTGGATGATAGTAGTTGACCAATCAACTTAATTTTAATGTAATACAAAAAAGCGTGGGGTGCTGTCTATTTACATTTTTGCTCGGACAACAAATGGAAGAAATTCAAGACAACTGATAAGAAGCGCCCCCCACGCTTTTTTGTATTACATTAAAATTAAGTGATTGGTCAACTACTATCATACAAAGATTATTTTTCACTTTTTAGTTCATTTTGCTACGAAAGCGTGTTTTTTTAGTTTTTAAACTATTATTTTATTTTTCTGTTTTTTAGTCTTATGTTGGAGAGTTATCAGGAAAAATTTCAATTACTTCTTTTCGTATAGTATCAAAAATTTCAAGTTTTTTTTTTTTTTTTTTTTTGAGTCATCGATGTATGTTTGCGGAAATCATATTTATATTACTTTGAAAATTTGAGATGCATTTGAGTAAAAGCTTTGTTCAACAATGGTCTAATCGGCAATGAATTTCCAATTGAAGGCTCCCTAAATTTTGGCATGAAATTAGTTAAAAACAATTATGTTTCATGTTCTAATTACCTTAGAACATTGGAACAAATTTTGTCTGATGCAGAAAAATTAAAGGTTTTTGCAGATATTTTTAAATAATTTTTGCGAGCATTTTTAAATGTATTTCTTTCAATTTTTCCTTTTTCACATTGTTGGATTTATGCCAAAATATTGATTAAAATTGGAGGAAACTAACAATTAAAAGAGTTAATTAATTAATTTGATTATAGAATATTGCATTGTCATCGGGTCTGAGGTCGCGTGCCAAATTTCAAAAGAATCCGATCGCAGGAAGTGGGCGAAATTTGAGCTGCAAGATTCCGTTACAAGATACATACATACATACATACAGGCGAAGCTAATAAAAGCGTGTTAAAAAAACGGCTGAATAGATTCATCTACTGCATGAAATATATTATGTTTATAAATGTAAAGTGATAAATAATTATAAATTTAATAAAAATATAAAAAATCTTATTTAAATCACAAAAAGAAATCTGATTTAAATCAAAAAAGTCCGATTTTTTTATTGTTTTAAAAAAATCAAAAAAATTACTAACCCTGCTTTATATACTATGTAATAAAACTATTACGAAGAGTAAGGAGAAAAGAAAAATAGAAGAACAGAAAATTATTTCATCCATATGAACAGGGCCGGATTTGGAAGTGTGGAGGCCCCGGGGCAACTAAGGAGTGGAGGCCCCTAATCAGGGTTCGAAAAGATCATCCTATTTTAGAAAATATCCGATACTTTAATATATATCCGAATATATTGATATATATGTATATATCCGATATTTTCGAACCGTGAAAGTTAGGATACTTTGTAAAAATTTTATTGTGGAGGCCCCGGGGCAGTAGCCCCGCCTGCCCTCCCCTTAATCCGGCCCTGCATATGAAAGGAATAGTAGCAAACTTTGAGGAAAAAAAATGTTTTATTTAAAGCTTTCTCATAGACTAATAATAAGAGTAGACCGAGCTTTCCCAGACTTGCTGATGAAAAAAATTGGTTCATGGATACATCATGTGACTGGTGGGAGGCTTGGCGAAAACTTTGGCCGCATGGTTGCTAGATGGCAACATTATCTATTGTTTGGCACTCAACATGTATTTTAAGACGTAATGTGTTTTCATTATAATTTTTTTTTCCAGGTGCAGAGATTGAACTACTTTTCTTTTAGTTATGCATTATTTTGACATTAGTAATTAGTTTTTGATCACAGTTTTCAGTAAGTTTTATTTCAGTTGGAACTGCTACGTCAGCGTTGGCGTGAACGTAATGGCATAAACATTTTGCGTTAACGCAAAAATGTACTAATCGGTATCTTAAATTAAAATTGTAGGTAAAAATCTTGCCGTTTGCCGATTCTTCTTGGGTGCTTGCATCTTTAATTGCTTAGAGAGTTATTGAAATTGACTAAAGAAAATGCACAATACTTTCTAGACGAAAAACTCACTATATTAACAAAATATTTACAACTTAGAATAACAAATTTACAAATCGGACTCCATAAAAGATCATTCTTCCGTGTTCCATCAATTCTATTTATTTTATTTCTCGCGGGCGTTTGCTACGATCAACGGCCGCTGTTGCTAGAATATCCACCAGTCACATGGTTTGGTTTATGAGCAGCAAAAGGGTTGCCATGGCTCGGTCTACTCTTATTATTGGTCTATGAGCTTTCTTGTTCCTGATTATCACTGTTGTTTTTATTTTCCAGGATGATCGAAGATTTGAACTTGCCCTTGAAACGGCACAGTAAGGTGAAAGCCCTGTCGGGAGGGATGAAGAGGAAACTTTCGGTGGCCATTGCGTTCGTAGGTGGTTCTAGAGTTGTGATTCTGGATGAGCCCACTGCCGGGGTGGATCCTTATTCCAGGAGAGCCATTTGGGACCTCATCCTGAAGTACAAAATAGGTTGGTTCAGCAAGGGAAAGGGGAACTGTCGGAAGGGACGGTTTTTCCGAAGGGGTTTATTTCCACTCAGAAAAAAAATTAAAAATTTCAAAATTTCTAGTACAAAATGAAGAAATTTATTACAGTAGAAGACAGTTATAACGCACACCTTGGGACCAGAGCTTTGGCGTTATACAGGTTTTTGCGTTATACAGATCATTTCACAAATTTTGAAACTAATATTCAGAATATATCTATACAGTAGAAGACCGTTATTACGCCGACCTATATAACGCCATTCTCTGTAAAACGCACAACTTTGCAGAAATAAACAATATGTTTTGAAGTTTAAAAAATCCCTCCGTTTTGCTTTGCAAGCACTAAAATTGTAAGGAAAATCAAATTTTGAAGTAGTTTCTCGTCTTTTTATCTTAATTCAAAGTTTTTAAGGGAAAATTAGTACTTACAGTAAATAGAAAATACCATACGGCTCTTGAAAATGCAGCTGTTATGCAAACCATGAAGCTAGCAGAAGTGCAGGATAATGCACTTTCTTTTGGTTGTGAAACATACCTATTTATTTGTGAATAACTAATTGTAATATTGGTGCTTTAGCACTCATTGCACATTAAACTTATTCTGAAATGCCAATATATAGATATATTCTGAATATTAGTTTCAAAATTTGTGAAATGATCTATATAACGCAAAAACCTGTATAACGCAAAAGCTCTGGTCCCAAGGTGTGCGTTATAACGGTCTTCTACTGTATTCAGAATAATACTTCTTAGATAAAACTTCAGAATAAGTTTTATCTGCAATGAGTGTTAAAGCACCAATATTACAATTAGTTAATCACAAATAAATATGTTTCACAATCAAAATCCTGCACTTCTGCTAGCTTCATGGTTTGCATAACAGCTGCATTTTCAAGAGCCATCTGGTTTTTTTCTGTTTACTAAGAGTACTCATTTTCAATTTAAAAGCTTTGAATTGAGATGGAAAGATGAAAAACTTTCAAAATTTAATTTGCCTGACAATTTTAATGCTTGCAAAGCAAAACAGAGGGATTTTTTAAACTTCAAAACATATTGCTTACTTCTGAAAAGTTTTGCGGTTTATAGAGAATTGCGTTATATAGGCCAGCGTTATAACGGTCTTCTACTGTATACTTAAATTCCAATGTTGTTGTTTTTTTAGATATATATAATTTTTTGTGTCCAGAATCCTGCATGAAAACACTAATATGATAATGAAACCTGAAGATAATTTTACTTTCCCTTTACACAAAAGTATTACTTGCTACAGTTCTCATTGATAGTGAAATGTTTACATAAAACAGATTTAGTATGTCAATAACATCAATTAGTGGAAATATTTAGATAAATATTTTAATATATCTTCATTTAATGTGTGTATTTATGTACTCGTAATATAAATGCTTGTCACTAACTTTTTTAAAAAAGCAATTTTCTGTAAAATGTCTAAACAATTTGCAAAATCATATCCACTTTTCCATTAGCTTCCCTAACCCAGATTTCTCCTCTGTCTTAAAAGTGAACTTACCGCAATTAATCTGGGCCTCGAAGCAATCGTTAACGAAAGTGACTTTGGGGAACTCTGGATCCTATCGGACAGTCGCAGCTCCCTTCAACATCTGTACAGTTGGACTCAAGTTGGAGACAAAACAAGCATCTCCCATCCTTCATAACCTTCAACACATATACAAATGCAAATACAAAAGAGCCTGTTGCTGGCCATCACTGGATTATTGAATTGCTAAAAAATAAAAATATCATCGCGCTCAAAATGTCCCTAGCGAAACAAGGGATCTTCGGCGGAAGGCTGCCCATTACTGCCCTGTGACGTAAGCTCGTGACATTTCAGAAGAGCGCACTTTTGCGCGTGGATTTTTAAAAATTCATTATAAATCAATCACGGTGTTTTAAAATTCGCCGATGGTGAATTTTTTAGTTTTGAGGATCAATTAACAATATCCAATAGTCAAAATATGAGCATTTAATAGGTTGTAACTTCCCTATTGTGAGAGTTTCTAGTGTAATTTTTTTTAGACATTGATAACTCAAAAACTCGATATCTCGAATTTGTTTCCCGTCCCAAGAGATTTGAGATATCGAGGTTGTACTGTATATCAAAGGAGTGGAAGATCCCTCCCTCCCACCGCTGGTATGCGGCCAGGGGCTCTTCTTTTCCCCTCAACTGCGATAGAGCATCTAAATCGGCAATTTCTGGATTAGCAAGCAGGGTTGGGTTTTGGACTGCCCAAAACTGGTTTAGGACAGGACAGGTGGTTTTTACCGTCCAAAACGGTCTAAAACTGTCCAAAAGTGTCCGAAACTGTCCTAAACTGTCCAAAAGTATGCTAAAGCTAAAGGGGTGTAATCTAATTAATTCGTAATGCATAAAGGTAGATATTAATGAGGTTTAATTAATGAATATTTGGTAATATTTCTCTCCAAAATGTTCATTTAAAAATATCTTTAGACAAATTGCCAATAACTCTATTACATAAAAACTTCTTTATGTAACAGTTGGATGGTTGTTATGAAAGGAAATTTACAACTCTACCAAAACACCTAATTTCAGTTCCATTTATAACTCAAAGGAATGTTATTAAATGCGCAATATTTAGGTCCAAAAAAAAAATGCTTAGTTTTTTTAATGGCTTTTGAAAATAAGTTTTACATGATGTTTTAATGAAAATTATTTTTTAAATCAGATAAAAGAACAAGAAATTGATGATTGAACACTTATATTCTAAAACTTATGCTCTCTTTTTTTTAGTTCATATTTTGAATATAATATATTCTGTAAATATAAAAAATTGTGATTTATTGAATTCAAGTCACTTGAATGTTCTCATTGAATAAAAATATTAACTAAATAAAATTTTGACACATTTTGTTCTTTCTGTTAATATTTTCTCATAAAATTTAGTTTCCCACAAAATAGTTTTGGGCAGTTTTGGACACAAGGGTTTTGAACAGTATGGTAAAAAGCTTGCCAAACCTGCCTTGATTTGCACACGCATAAACAGAGAAATTTGGTTACTATTATCAATTAAAAAAATATAAATAAATGAATTCATGCACACAAATTGAAATTTTAATCAAGAATTCTACTTCTATGTAACTAGATTAAAATCAGCTGCATAAAGAAGTTTAACGTTCACATTGAATAAATGTGCAATGTAAAACATTACTTTGTTACATTTTATTGTTTTTTTTTTATGTTTTCTCACAAAATACATTTTTTCTAAAAATATAGTTTTGGACACTTTCGGACAGTTTTGGACACAAGGATTTTGGACAGGACGGTAAAAACCAGGGTTTTTACGGTGGTTTTTACCATAGTGTCCAAAACCTTGCTAACCCTGTTAGCAAGCGGACATACGAAGAGTCTCTCGCATCCTGGACTACTTGGGTCTTACCAAAAAAGACTTATATGCCTCCCCTCTTCTTGTCCTTGATTTTTTAAGGGTCAATGATTTAATGGATCTTGTCTGACTCCATCAGACATCCAGAGGATTAGAAACAACAACAATATTTCACCAATACATATCTGTCATAGAATGGGGGGGGGGGGGGGTATATATTATTAAATATTTAACATTTTTTATGTTTTCTAAGGAAGTATGGCTACTAGTTATATATTTATTCATCAAGATGAATTTTTCCTGAAAAAAGCCCGGGGAAGACTTTTTTCCCCCATCGGTTCGAAATTTCCGGAAATTTAACTTTTCTACTCGTGAATCAAACTGAACTTGCAGGAGTAGAATTTTCTTTTTAAGTCGTGGATTCAGAAGATAACTTTATTTTTCTGATTTTCGTAAATATTGTATAGTTGTTACTAGAGACGTACCGAGTAGTACTTTGGCGGAGTAGCCGAGTACCGAGTTACAATTATGTTTTAAGAAATACTACTGACACACACATGACGAATTATGAACTGATTGGAATAGTAGTATAGACCTCCATGTCCGAATAATAGTTTTTGAAACAAAATTACAGCTGAAATTTGTTTACACGTTATTTAAAAGATTTTGTTTAAGTCAATAATTTTACATATAAGTTATTTTTTAAAGTAAAAATAAACAAATACATAAAATGTAGGATTAATCAAGTTGGAATTAAAACAAAGCATATCAATCTATACTTCTAGTCCGGCAAACTTAGATAATTTTTAAAAGCAAATGAAACAACGTCGAAAGCATAAATGTGCAAGAGCACTGCAGATACGTGTTTCTGTATTACTCGTTTTATATGAATGAATGGCTCACAACTTCATTTGCAGGTCGAACAATTCTACTCTCCACTCACCACATGGATGAAGCGGATGTTCTTGGGGACCGAATAGCCATCGTATCCAATGGGCAGCTACGTTGCTGCGGCTCACCGTTATTTTTGAAAAACAATCTCGGTGACGGGTATCATCTCTATATCGTGAAGAATGACGAGTTCAACATCGATAAAGGTATCTTGCTCGGTTCTGTTGCATAGCTTCTCCCAAACTCCCTGATAAAGTAAATATCTCCCAAATTTTCATCAAAGCAACAAAATTCCCCAAGAAAGGGATTTTCCAGTACAGTCGACTCCCGCTACAATGCGATACGACTTACGCGAAATGGCTATAACGCGATTTTTTCACCAGTAATGAATTTTAACCCTAACCAAATTCCTTACCCGCAATGCGAAAATTTTCGGAGGGGAATCGTGGTGTGTAAGTATTGGCTTTGTTATTGGCTACTAATTGGCCTACTAATCTGAACATCACTTATACAAATAACTACTCCTTATTTTCCATTTACTTTTTTCCATTCTAAATGAGAAAGTTGATGAAATAATGACACCTAAGAGTGCTGTTTCATCTAAAGTTTGTGAAGATAGAAAGAAAAAGAGAAAGTTTTTTACAATTAAAGAAAAGCTAAAGTTTCTTGATGCTAAATCTTCTTGAAATGCTGAAACTCAACTAAAAATTGCGTCGAAGGTGGCACGACAATTAGGTATGAGTGAATCTTGCATACATACAATTGAGAGTCAAGAAAAGGAAATCCGTAAAAGTTCACCGAGTAATATCTTAGTAAAATGCAAACATTTATTTAAAAAAATGGAAGCTGCTCTTGTATTGTGAATTAAAGAATCTAGGAAGAAGGGTGTTTCCAATGCCATAGATGGAAACGTTATAAAAGAACTAGTGAAGCAACTGTATTTAAAAATATATTAGAATCGGTTTGATCAAGCAGCATAAATCAATATCTTTATTTTTTTAAGTTGCAAATATCATTACCAGATCTAGTGTATAGTGCAACTATAGTGCATTTACTTTTCTTAGTATGTACCGTATATTGGATTATTTTATGTCTTTCTTTCACATTGATCATTGATTTTGTACATTTGTAGCAGTATTTTATGTTGAATAAAACGGGTTTTTTAAAAAATATAAGTAAACATTCAGTTTTTTATTTGAGAAACAGTAATGTATAGTTAAAAGAAATGGTTTTTAACAGTTGAGGTGGTGTTTACAAGTGTCTTTAATCGTATGGGTATGTTTATAAAAGTTTTTACACATACCCTTTTCCACAACGCGAAATTTCGACTTGGGGCGAGGGGTCTTGGAACGCATCCCTCGCGTAAGTAGGGACTCTACTGTAGTTAAATTTTCGAAAAAAAATCGCTATAGTTTCCATCAAAATGTGGTTAAAGATTTCCGATTTTTCTCTGAACTTGCTGATTTTTTACTTGTTGTGAAAAATGATTATTATCATTTATCAGAGAAACCAAACTTATGCCTATTTCAAATTGTTTTTTTTTTAATCTTAAATTTATTTTTAATTTTCAAAAAAAAAAAAAAAACTGGTAATCTTAATTTTTGAATTTTGCATTCTGTAGTCTTATTTGAAGAAATCTCTACTAATGTTTTAAAAATCCTTTTGTGACACTCAAACTTTTGTCTTTAAATTTATTTATGCAAAGTCTTCCTATCTTTATGTGTCTCTAATTTTCATCTTTCAATGTTGGCAGCCATGAAATGGTTATTGGAAGGAAGAACTTTTTGTAGCAAGAAATGTTTTAAGGGATCACTCATAATGCACATATACATACACAGTGATATTTTTATCAAAAATCTAAATCCTAGTCACTGCTTTTAAGCTACATGGTTTTATCAAAATGTAATTTTTTTTCCATTTTCTTCTCATTGTTAATGATTCAATGATAAATCTTCTGCACTAAAAGAACTGTTTTGCTACATACTGATAAAACAATTGGTCATTGTTTTTTGCATATTTTTAGATTTGTGGGTAACTGAAATTTCTGTGAAAAAAAGTCATTCTGTCACAATTCTAAAACTATGCGATCTAGCATTAAGTTTGAATTTTATTACATGGTCTCAGGAAACAATTTTTGAAGATCTAAAAACGAATGAACAGCTGCAGTTATTTCTGATTGGAGAAAATAATACATTACTTATAAAGCTCTAGATTAGCGGTCGCCAGTTGCCAATGGGCAACCTTTTGGTTGAAAATGGCTACCCAAAAAATCAAATCTTAGACGTCAAAAGTGGTTACGATATGTTTCTTTATTTGCTCAAAATCATATCGAATATTGTACTACGGCAACTGGTTTCCAATCCTGAAACATTCAGGGCATCATTCGACTACTCCACAATTGGCAAAGTAATTCAGAGTAGTTCCATAAGGTTATTTATTTTTTATATTACAAAAAAAAATAATATATAATAATAAGTAATAACTACTAAAAGTGCCCCCCCCCCCCCATTTTTTGTGACTGCCAGTGGCTACTATTCAGAATTCCAAGTCTAGAGCTAGCTTAATTGCTTATACAGTCGGACCTCCATATATCGAAGTAGCAAATTGCCGGGAAAAAATTCGATATATAGATACGATCTTATTTTATCATGAAAATATGGCAAAACATTAAAATTAAAGCTAATTTTCGTGCATGAAACCCAATTTCTAATTTATATGAACATCAGATTAAACGAAAGTTAATAACTGAAAAATTAACAGAAATTATATATTTTTTCTGCTTTCATACATCTTCATTCTTCATCAGTTCAAATTGATTCGCAAAACATGAGGAGATTTTCGTTTTGACAATGTAATCGAGAGAAAAGTAAAAAATCAATTTACTTAACTTGAATGATTTTTACTGACGCTAAAAAGACTAGAAATGTTAATCAACAGAGCAAAGGGATAACTTGAAACTGATTTTACAGTGTTACTGGTTACAACTAAGATTTGAAATAAACTTGAGGGAATTTAAGAACTCCAGAACGGAACAAAGACCTATCTATGCACCCCTCAAACCCAGATTTTTTATGAGTTTCTTAGCAACCTTTAGTAAACGTAATTTTCTCCCCTAACCTTCATTTTTCATGAGACAAACAGTCTAAAGTGAAAAAAAAAATCTACGAATGTCTCGAAAAAAATTTCGATATAGAGAAACAATTTTTCTATGTAATGAACATTGAAATTTGCTGGAATTTCGATATATAGAAAATTTCGATATGTGGAAGTTCGATATATGGAGGCTCGACTGTACTTGCATATGAACCGATTCTCATATAAGTCGAAGCCCACAACATTCAGAGAAACTGTTGTAAACCTGCATTTAAGTTGAACCTCTTCATTCAAAGAAACAAAAAACAAAAACATGTTGCATTTATTGCGAATTAATGTAAATAAAATTTTACTAGACTTATTGCATTCTTTTTAAATTTTAAAGAGCTCCAATGTGTACATTATGTTTCCAAATCCAAAATTGGACATTTCCCACTCTTTTCATTTAGTTGGACTTTGACTTAAAAACTTTCAATTAATAGTAAGTTAAAACTTTCTATACAGTAAGACAATATACAACTAATCAGAGTGTTTCAGTATTTATTGCTGCTGCATCGTGTTGAAAGAGATGAAATGACTAAGTCTAATCAGACGTAAAATTAGAAAAATGGAGATTTTTTTTTTTTCCAGTTTTCTTTCAAAAGATGATTTTGGAAGTCATGCCCGATGCAAAAGCCAACCCCCAAACTCTGTATATCATTGCTTGGTTTCCTGCACACTGTAACTAAATTTTTTTTTTGTGTTTTGTCAAATTTGCATTTTCTTGCAGAGTACAATGAAGCCATCATTTCCGAGTTCATCAAGAAGCACGTGAGCTCGGCTTACCTCGATTCGGAGAACAAGAGAGAGCTGCACTACATCCTGCCCATCAGCGAACTCCGCAAAGGGAGCTTCGAGAGGCTGTTCAACGCCCTGGAGACCAGCTTGCCCGGTCTGGGGATCAGCAGTTTCGGAATCAAGAACACCACCCTGGAGGAAGTGTTCTTGAAAGTGGCGGAGAAAGCTCAGATGGAAGGTACCGTATTTTCCTGCGTATAATCCGCGGATTATCTGCTAAAAAAGGCAAAGTTTATGAGGTGCGGATTATGCGCAGCCGCGGATTATCTGTGATTTTTTTTTTTTCGCTTAACACCAACGCATTGAACCTCAATATTTTTACAGTAGGATTCACCGATCGAGATCGTACGCCGACGGAATGTTGTTTATTTTACGAAGCAAGCATGTTCTTCATCGCTGCCTCCCTGTATGTTGGTTATTTTACGTTGCTTGAATGTTCCTCTTGGCGATTCAGGTCACGTAAAATAAGCAAGATTACAGTGAAATAGGTAGCCATTTGCACAAGATTAGACCGCTTGCTCATTTGACTTAACTCTGTTTTTCAAGCAATTAGCGAACTATAAGCAATATTTCAAAAAGAAATCATTATATTTTAGATTAATTTTGATTATGCCTTCAAAGTAATTACTTTTTCACGTTTTTAGTTTAGTTGCTCAAATGGTATGTTAAATTCAAACTTGATCTTTTTACATCGTATTATCCGCGGATTATACGCCGCCGCGGATTATACGAAGCTTTTTTTTCTTCAGGCCAATTTTAGGACCTGCGGATTATAGGCCGCCCGCGGATAACACGCAGGAAAATACGGTACTGTGCTTTTGTTGCTCCTAAAATGTTTAAGTAACATGATGTTAAGGTCTGAATGAACTAGTATTAGGGATAGATGCAGACAAATATTTCAGGGAGGGTGGGGGAAGGGTCATGCTGTAGAATGTGTACAGAAAAAATATTGTAAAATACTAATGTACATTGCGCCAGAGGAAAAATTTCCACGTACACAAAAACTACCCGTAATTCTAAATGTGTAAAAAGAAGCCACGCGACATCATTGAGTTTTCCAGCCAAACTGCCATTTTTATTATCCTTCCATGGAACAAGACAAAAACTGCGCCCTCTTTAAGTTAAAGTAGAAGTTATGAATTAAAGTAGAAGTTATTAAAATAGAAATATAATCCAACAACTAGCTTTGTCATCTGATTCGGCATAACTCTAAAACCTTTTTTTTACTACCTTACTTGTACGTATTGTGTTTCAAGTTATGATTTTTCTCACTAGAGTAGATGATTTTTTAAGCTACGATCTAAACTAATATGCTCACTCCACAACTTTTGAAAAGTAAATAGTAGATTTTGCAATTTATAAATCCTCACAATCCGCTTTGTAAAAATGTATTTAGTTTCAACCATTAGTTGATCTTTTGTTCCAAAATCAAAGCTTTTATGCAAAAAAGAAAAAAAGGGGGAAGGGGAATGAGTTGCGATGGGGAATAAATTTTCCATTAATGAGCAAAGCCCAACAAAAGTTATGCCAGGAAAAAAAATTTTAGGCACCAGGCAAATGATTTTTCTCACATTTTATATATATATTTTTTTCTTGTTATCCTTCTGAAAGGACTAGTCTGCAAAGGTATTTTTTTAGCCACCTATGGAACTTGAGGCCCGGAATTTGTCGGGCCCTGGAAATGAGTGATGTGACCAGGTAAATATACACATAGTGCTACCTAACCACCTATGCCAATACATTTAGCAAACCATAAAGCAAGTGAAAATGTAGATAGTAAAGCTGTGGGATAAGGGAATTACTTTTGATAGAGCAGAATATGTATGTTTCTGTGCAACAATGAAGTATATTAAGTTGCATAATTTATGCTTTAAAAACTTTGTATTTTCAGTTATCCTAATGTGTAACTGTATTGATCAATCTGAAATGTAATTTAACTGACAGCATGTGAAATGATCCAATAATCTAATGTGTGATAAAGAAAAAAATATGGTGAATGAATTTTATAGTAGCAACTGCTGGCATTTGTTTGATAACTTACGATGTTTAAATGAAAAGCCGAAAGGCTAAATTCCGTAAGTCAGTCAACAATGTTACATGCTTATACAAGCAGAGATAATACCACACAGTGGAAGATGCAGAATCAAATGTTGATGTGAAGAAATGAGCATTGGAAACTTGTTTAAAATCTTGCCAAAAAATTATTGGTCCATAGAAACTAAAATAAATAAACTAACAAAATAAGTTTATAAGAATAAACCCTGGCCATAAGCGGAGGTGGAGTTCGCAACTCCCCAACACCTACCGGACCTAACACAAGAGGCTGACGAGAACAAAAGAGAAAGAACGATTGGAATCGTTCACTATTTATACTTGCCTCATTTGCATATGATTGGGCATCAGAGGATGCCAACCTAAAACTGAAACTTTACACAAGCCGAAAAAGTTGAGAAGTTAATCTAATTTGAATAAAGTAAATTTTATATTACATTACATTAGGAATGAGAACGCGGTTAAATATTATTTGCCGATGTCTATCATTGTTCCTGATCATATCATAGCCTGATTTTTTTCAGGTTGTCAGGGTTGTGGACTCGATGCTGTAATCAACCCATTGATAGCGCAGCTGATTACTTTGTTTGCAATAAAATGATTCACCGTATTTTTTTTAATCACATCTCTTAACCATACTCTAAAACACACAATCTCTGCTGCTGAGGTTGCATGTTATAAAAATCTTCTGCCATAGCTTCATTTGTAACAAGGAATTTAACCCTCAAATGTTATGTTACCCACAGATATGTCGTGGGGAAGTGAGAGTCTCTCCAACAAACAAGGCAAATCCGGTCAATACGATTCGGTGTCCCACCAGGAAGAAAACGGGAAACCGGACTCTTCCCCCCTCCCGCCACCAGATGGCAGGCCGGCCCGGTACAATGCGCCAAACGGCAGAAAGAGGTCTGCCGACGACGGTAAAGCAGATTACTTTCAGTTGCCCCCCAATCAGGTCAAAGACTCGGACGGTATGACCCGACTCATGATTATGCATGATGTTAGCCCTGGCTTTGGCTTTAACCGCATCAAAAACGGATGGCTGCTTGTATGATTTGCTGTATGTGGGGTTTTGTTTTTTATTTCTATCAGGTTTTTTTTTCTTGTGATGGAAGTTTATTATGAATTTCTTTCTCTTCCTCTTTTCAATTGCATGGAACAACATTTTCTGCTTCTTGATTTGGAAAAGTGTTTTACACTTTTTCTTCCCTTTCCTCATTGTATGATTTTGAAGTATTTTTAGCATGTTGCATATTGGTTTACGCTTAATTTTAATATTTTTTCGTACTCATTACCTTTTCATTTCCTTTGAAATGCACTTTCATTAATAAATGGTCTCTTCTTTACTTGTTTTTGATAATTACCGTGATTTTTACCAACTTTAATTTTTCGGTACCACTTGTTTTGCACACCCTCTGCTGTCAAAATGATGGCAAGATTATCGCCGAGTTAGAACTTGGCGTGTGTCAAATTTGACCAATCTGAGTCAAAAGTGAAAATATTTATAGTTTTTTTTTCCCGTGGGTTACTTTTGGCTGTCTAGTGTAGAGGCTGTGAAAATCAAATGGTTCCGATTTTTCTTTCCTACTAATCATGATATAATATGAAATGCTAAATGAATATGTTTGCATACTTTGGTGAAATATGTGGTTGTGTCTTCCTTAAATTGAATAAAAATGTGAACAGTGATGCAAAAATGGTGTAACCCACAAATATCAGTTTTGAGACATTTTTGTATTCATGTAGTACTTCAGAATGTTTTTTCCCCGCTCCCCCCCCCCTCCACAATCACACACACACTAGTAACATTCCATTTTCTGTTACTCCAAGCTACTGTCTGACCACGGATTGCACGGAAAGATAAACATCCGTTTTACAGCCAGAAATGGACGAATCTATTATTTTTTCCGATGTCAGCTTTTGCAGAAGCAGAGTCTCATTCAAATGAGCGGAATACGCGCGTCAAATTTTTACTTTTCCTCCTTATTCACATAGATTTGTCTTATCTGGATGTTTGAAAATTCCATGCAATCCGTGGTAGGACAGTATGTCAAATCCCTTAATTATGCTCAACTTTTGAAATTCCAAAAACTAACGATTTGCATTTAACTCAGATTCGAGGATCCTTGGACTCGAACATTTCCAAAAATGAAGGAGGGCTTTAATTTATACAGCACATCTACCAAAAAGGAATCAAAAACCAAAGTTTTAATTGGGAAAATTCTGTATTTTTAACAAGAGATTACTGCACTGTTCTGAGCATTATTTTGAATTACAGAATATCTACAAGTAGATACTATGAAAGAAATTGCAGAGCATGCCTTATTCACAATTCCTTATTATTTTTTAAAGGATGGAGAAATGGCATTTCTTTGGCACAACGATGAATTTTAATAAAATCCATTTTCTGATCAAAATAAAGGAGAAAAAACTGCATAAAAGTATGCAAAAATTTTTAAGGACTTAGAAAGACTTTAGAAAGTGAGGGACTACTATATCAAAAGTGCCTTAGGAATGTTTTGCTGAAGCGTTAAAAAAAATATATTTGCTGTATTTAAAGTGGATGGTAACACTTTATTTATTTTATTTTTTGAATTCATTTATTTACTTTATGAATTACTACTACTATTATTATTATTATTTTAATTTAAAAAAATAATTTGCATTTTTATGAGACAATGTTATGACTTAAAATGTGCTGTAATGTTTTAAAACGTGTTATTTTTAAATACAGGATTGCAATGTCTACGATTGTAGATGCTGTGTCCATAAGATGGCTCCAAAATTATATTAATTTATTTGTTTATTTTGTAACTTTACTTTTGCATGGTTTAGTTAGATATGAATCAATAAGAACTATTTGGGTCAAACTTTTCAAAAATGCCATTGAACTTAAAAATGTAAAAATAAAGTGTCAGTACATTTAATAAAGTATAAAAATTTTATAAATCTATCATTATTGTAATATGTTTGTTCTAGTTGTTAGAAATTGCTAAGATAATTACCATTTTCTGTCTGATTAAAGTGCTGGTGACTATATTGAAGGGCCGTAAAACTTGGTGGCATATATCACTTTTGTAAAGATGTAAATACAGTTGGGCCTCGATATAAGGTCACCCCTCAGGACTTCACGAAACTGACCTTATAAGCGGGGTGACCTTATAACCAATTCATGTATATTTATTGATAAATAAACATGTACATTCATTAATTCTTTTTAAAATTTAATACGTTCAAAAATATCAGAAATTAGGTTATAATAGTTTAGTAGATTTGAACTAATTAAAACTTTTGGAATCAATAAGAAATTTTGAAATATTTTTTTAGAACTTTTGTTTAGAGTAAAGTTGCAGAAAACTGATGTGCAACTTACTTCACTTAAAACTATCATTAACACTGGACAAATTGGTTTTTTCTTTAATTTAAACCCAATGGTTTCTCATTGTTTTCTGAAAATTTTCCTAGGCTTCTAATGACTGGTAAAAAAGTGCGATATCTACACTCTGAGTGCCCTCTTTATTGCTTCATATTTTAGTGTCACTGTCGTAGTAGTCACTTTCTACTGCATTCGGCGCACTGCATACTACATTAATAAAAATACGACTTTTCAGTTTTTAAGGATCGTATATCGCGGTGAATTCTTGAAAGTGAATGTGTTAGGTACCGAAATCATTCAATTAAATCTGACAAAAGTGACCTTATAAGCGATTAATGTATTATGACCTGACCATATATCCAATAAGACATAACATAGAATTCCTATTCAGTGAGCCGGGACTTAAGAAAAGTGTCCTTATATGCGGGGTTACCTTATAAGCGAGTGACCTTATATCGAAGTCTGACTGTAAATAGTTGCCACTGTTTTCCAGCCCTTGTAGTATGCTCTCCAATAAGCATCTTACATAGAACTTCTATAGTCTTAATAAATTGTGTTTGTTCAATAACTAATAATTTTACATTTCAGTTTTCAAAAGCTTTGATTTACTGCAGTGTATTATACTTATCTTTAAAGCTGAATGCGTTTTGGTATTTTGCTACAGCCTTTTTTTTATTTTTTCCTAACTTTTTTGCAACAGCCTTTTTGGGCTGTTATAAAAATTCTCTACCGTAATTTTTAAACACTAACACAAAATGGAAATTTTAAAGTTACATTTTTGTTGAATGTAATCGCTTTCTCCATTGGTTTAAAAGAAAGAACTGTGCTTATATCTTATTGGAAGAGACATTTGCAGCTTTCCACGGAGTTCGCAAAATCTCTTCTTTAATCCACCATCGGACTTTGGAGAAAGCTTATTGCTATTTGAGAAACATCATTGGATACTGGAAATCTGCCCTCTATTCTTTTAAAGAGCTGCAGTCTGTTTATCAGGTCTTCACTATTTTTCTCTATGTCTTGCTGTATGTGTGTCCCCATGTTTCGTATCAAACGTGTTTGTTTATGTTCAGCTGTCTGAATCTCTGCTTTACACAACATTTCAACAATTTTCATCGCTTGACAATACTTTCTCATGCTTTTCTGAAATTGCAGCAAACTTGGAGCCTCCCATTATCGGTCTCGACGGTGCGGGCAGCTACAAAGTGGAAGGCAAAATGCTCCTGTTTCAGCAATTTACGACGATACTTTTGAAAAGGTTCTACTGCACGAGACGGAACTGGAAAGGACTCTTCTCCCAGATTTTACTCCCTGCATTTTTCGTGAGTGTCGCAATGTCCGTTGCCCTGACAGCTCCGAAAGTGGAAGACTTGCCTCCTTTGACTTTGAGTCCCTCTCAGTATTATAATTACACCCGGCCCGATGGAAATGCGATCCCATATTCAAGAAACAGATTTGATATAGAAGCTGGGGAAGACAGGTAATGGAATATTGTATTCATAGAGAGCATTTAGTACTGTCATGCAGAATAAATTTGATATGCCATTTCTTTATTATTAGCTTCCCCACTCAAATTTTTATTATGGGGCATTCCAAGGTATTTTTGACATTTATGTAGAGTCCGTAACGTGACCTTTTTTGCCATAATTTCTTAATTTACTGTTTGATGAGCATATTATTTTATTTTGATCTTTTCCTACCAACACACCAGCTCAAATTAAAATAATTTGCAAATCAAACGGTAAATTAAAAAGTTATGGCAAAAAAAGGTCACATTACGGACTCTACATAATGTCGAAAATACCGTGGAATGCCCCTTATTCAGATTACATGCACTGAAAATTCATGAAAATATGTAGTAAAATCTAAGAAAGGTATGCTAATATTTTTGTACTCATGCCAAGAGAGTTACATCAAAATAAAATGAGTTCCTTTATTTTTTATTTTGTTACTAAGGTGGTCAGTATATACTGCTGTTTGCCGGTAAACAGCAGTATCTACAAAAATGAGTTTTTGAGATATTTGAAGAAACACGTTTTGGATTCAATACTAACAATAGGGAAATGTTGGAAAGAGACGTTTTTTAGGACTTTTTTTTTCACCGGAAACCAAATAAACGAGCTTGTGCGATAAAGCTATCATACAATAGATGACAAAAATGAGAAATGAAAATTTTGCAGTTACTGCTTTTTACCTGCCCATGGCAGTATATTAAAGCAAATATTTACTTAGAAAGCAGTATGCACATTAATTACTTTAACTGGAATAAATCCCAATACATTTAATATCATTTCTAAGGAGGACAATATACTTTCAGTTTCTGCAGAATCTCTTTTAAGGAATGATCTCATAAAAAAAGCAGACACATATGTTTTTTTTTTAAATTGCTGTATTTATTAACTCTCGACACACAAAGGAAGGGGGCTATAAGTTTGATGTGTTTGTGTATCTGTCTGTTTCACTCTAGCATCTAAATGGGTGGACCAATTTTGGAAAAAAAAATTTTGTTCGAAAGGAGAGTTGATGGAGAGTTTTCTTAACTAGGTTGAGTCTTTTTGGGTGACATTAATTAACAAAGATATTAATTAAAAACCTCTAAAAAAATTCGCAATTTTTGCAGTGTAAATATATTCAAAAATTTAGTACCAAAATAAAGAGCATTTTTTTCTGCATCTAATAGAATGTGTTTAGAACTTCCATGTTATATATAGAATTCAAATTATAACGTTTTTTTAAAGTAGATTTTAAATACGGTTGAGCCTTTATTCATGCTATTGGTAATCAAATTCATTGTTGGCTGAGAAGGAAATTAAACACAATGATTTTATCTGTCGCCAGTTTCTATTTGTTAACAAGTAAAATACTTGCTATTGATTTTTAATAGTATAAGGCTTTCAAAAGGATTTTCAATTTTCCTCCTAGATTCTACATTTGTGACTCAGTCCGGGGGTTTTTAAATTTTTAGTTTTACGGAATTATAAAAGATTCATAAAAGCTTCATGACTTTCCTAAAATAAAATTGCTTTTCTCTCAAATAGTGTTTAATGCACATATGTATCTTATATCTTTAAACGAGCAATTCTTGTGGGTATATATATATTTCTTATTTCGGAAACGGCTCTAACGATTTGGATGAAATTTTGGATTCAATTGTAGTTTTGCATTCTAAGTTCATCTACATCAGTGTTTTTTCTGTAAAAACGCGATTTTTTACGAAAAAGTTTTTTAATATAAAGTCAAATTGAGCTAAGCCTTGAAGTAAACTGTGAGTTGACGCTTCAGACAGACGATTTGCAACCATAACAATGAAAATTTGTCTCTTCTCGCTTTAAAATTTTATACTTGCTTAGGGTTGCCAGGCTTGGCTGATATTGGCCACTTTGGCTAATTTCAAACACACTTGGCTAAAAACAAGTTCAAAAGCGTTATGTAAGTTGATATAAGGCTTTTTTTCTTTTTTAAGTGAAACTATTGCTTGACCATCCTATTTTATTTTATTTATTTATTTTCTTTTTACACTTCAAATAGTTTAACATGTTTTTTAAATCACGCATCTAAATTTTATTTCGAAGAAGTGTATGTCTTGAGATTGTTTATGTTTTGTTAAGACAGTTGTTATCATTTGTTGGAATGGTTTGTGGATCAACAGTTTTGATGGATATAATGCTGTATGTAGCATTTTCTGGCGTAAAGTGACCAACTACACTAAAAGTACTTATTCAAAAAGAAAATCTCGATTGGGATAAAATCGTTAAACGCATCATAGTATGAAAGGAAGTATTCGGTTAAAAACCGATTTCACCATAGCATAACTGAGGTCAAAATATTTTGATTACAGACAAGAAAATTGTATAGTGGAAACAAACGTAACAGATAGTTTAAAGCAAAATGTTGATTTAATTACATTCAGAATCTTCTTTGTTTGGTACTTTATTGTTATGAGAAGGTCGAGTGCTTAATATTTCGTCAACGTGAAGCTTTTCAAGTATATTTGGAAAAGTATTGAACCTTAAAGAAACACAATTTGACAAAAAATAATTCTTTTAAAACCGAGCGAGGCTCGGTCGTCCAGGTACTTAAAATTAATAAGCTCATTGAAATAAATACCTCATATCAAAAAAAAAAAAAATAGTTTCTTTTTCCTCTGTTGCCAAAAATAATTTTTTAAATGAATTA
The DNA here is from genome assembly GCF_026930045.1 of Uloborus diversus. NCBI lineage: Eukaryota > Metazoa > Arthropoda > Arachnida > Araneae > Uloboridae > Uloborus > Uloborus diversus. The sequence continues at coordinate 4,546,554 of NW_026557987.1, read as the reverse complement.
ATGCACTTACCAAAATAAATTAAAACAATAAATTGTCCACTTAAAAAAAATACTTTTCATTGTCAAAAAAAAAAGCCTGCGCATATCTTTATGTAGAAACATTAATGACTTCGAGTTTATTCGCTGAAAACTGAATACATACCTGCCAACCCTTCCGGATTTCCCGGAAGTTTTACGGATTTTTATGTCCTTTTCCGTTTTTCCGGTTATGAGCAAAATCTTCCGGATTTTTTACGTTTTGTAGTAAAAATAATTATCTCACCAATTTTGGCGCTAACGATACTTTTGTGGAACGCGGCACCGCGTTTTAGGCCAGGTAGCCAAGGAAAGGTTGCCGTAAGAGAATGGCACGAGAAGAAGCGATGCAAGATTATGACGTCACTGAGTGATACAGCGCATGACTTCATCGGGGTCCAATCAGAGCAAGTGTCGCGACTAGGGGCACAATTTCGGCGCCAATTATCTTCTCATTCTCTCAATTCGAGCTGTTTTTGCTTTGTTCTTTTTTTAAGATAAGTAACAAATGTTATTTCCAAACTTTTAAAGAACTCGATAAAAGTAATATTTACTAAACGAAAGTAAGTTCAATTGATATGAAATTCATAACTAATATATTGTTAATTGTAAAGAGGGTAGGTGTCCTGTTTGATTTTATTTTGCGTTAAAATCTTGTGGATAAAAAGAAAAAAATCTTCCGGATTTCTTTTCTCCGAGGTTGGCAGGTATGTGAATACCTAAATTAGTCGTCCAGGTACTTTGCATATAATCCAAGCTCTGCTAATAGCTTTTTACCTCCTCTCCAGGTGGTCTCAGGATGCCGATTCGGAGAAAGTGTTTGCCACTCTCTACATGCCGTCGGGCGTGGGGGCCACCTGCGTGCTGAAATCTCCGTTCAACAACAGCTTCGACGAGAAGATGAACTTCTCCGCCCGAAACTACGATCTGCTGTCCGCTTTTTTCGAGCCATCCTGCGAGAGCGTCTTCGTACCGGGGCTCCCCCTGGACAACTTTGTCCCCCCTCCCCCCACAAACGGACCACATCTCTCGAGTTTGATGGCCAACTTCACTACAATACGCACAACAGGTACGGTAGAAATGATAGCCAAAAATGTCTATTTGAGAAATATTCTCAACAATTCATTTTGAAAGCTAAGTGAAAACTAAGTGTAAATGTTTTTACTCACTTGTATTTCTTTAATAATGAAAAGGCAGTTAATCTTGTCCCTTAAAGGACGCTTGTTTCAATTCGCGTACGGGAGAATCAACCTGTAAACATCAGAACGACTTCGAACGACGTGTTTCGTCAGGAAGAAGGATGAAGGATGCACGAGCGGAGATGATGTAATTGTTGGCATAAATTAAAGTTAAGTTTAAAATCCAGAAGTTAAGATATTTAAACTAAGCCAACATTAACTGGCCGTGTAATGTCAAGTTGGAGACAAGCAAAAAACATGTTTCAGAAAAATACATTTATTAAATATGACTAGAATAACATCCCCATAAAATACACCCCCAAAATATCATAACAAAAGTGGTTCCAGAATATAAAGAAAAATGTCACCAAGATGTCGATGCAGTCACTTGCCACTCCGAAGGATCAGGTAGAAAACGCACAAAAGGTCCGCCGAATCACACTTCAGGAATGTCCGGACTGAACAGGCAACATTACACAATACGTAGATCGGTAAACATCACAGGTAGACACGTGGAACTCACATCCCCGACATTTTAATTGGCCGGACACAACACAACAGGTTCTTCACCTGGACTCACTAATTCCAGGACTTGGAAGATTAAACATCACATACCACAAAAACCCCCGCTAGCATCGCGGGGAAAAACCCCCCACACGTGAGCCGGACTAGGCTTCACGATCAGAACCAACCACTGGGGATCGTTGAAAGAAGAAAAACGAGAGAGAGATCGCTGCCACTCGCCACAATATATACGTTTTATCAACCAATGAGATTCCATGCCTCGATGACGTCACCACACTAACTTCTACTTCGACCATCACTCATTTGCATATTCCACTACCGCGAATATTCGTACTCCTCTCCATAGCACGTGCGGTCAACAAGTGGAATTAATTCGAGTCGATCAGGTGACAACTCAACTTTTCTGAATCGACACATCGAGACATGCAATCTCCGATGGTTTCAGTAAACAGTCGCCATTAATTATGGCGTGGGGGAATCGTCGATTGAAGTGTTAGCACCAACTAGTTGACAGGTTCTACTTTTACCAGACTGGGCTTAAAGTAGGTACACTTAACTTTAAATTATTTTCTTTAAATTATCGGCTGTGGACCGAGAATAAAAACTAAATAAAATAAAATAATATTTTATGCTAACAAATTCCCCCCTTCTCGGTTACACAGCACGATACACTTCAAAACGACATGAAAACTGACATATTTCAAACAACAATTAAAAAAAATTTTTAAACACTTTTGAGAAACATTGAAAAATTTACACATTTGAATATTAAACTTTTACATTTTCATAATTACCAAAAATGAGTTTGCACATTTTTTTCAATGTACCCCGAGTCAGAGGCTTGGTAAACGTATCCGCAGGATTTTCTGCGCTTTTCACATATTTTAATTCAAATGTATTTTCCTCTACTAAGTTTCTCAAAAAATGATATCTGACATCAATATGCTTTGTTCTGGAATTTTCTATAGGGGAATTTGAAAATTCTATTGCAGCTATATTGTCACAATTAATTACAGACCCGTTAAATTTATATCCAGCTATTTCAAAATGTGATGTTTCTTCTAAAATTCTTTTTAACCACACCACCTCTTTTGCTGCTTCTGTCAAAGATATATACTCAGCTTCCATGGTGGACAATGAAACACACTTTTGTTTAAATGTTCGCCAGATAATAGGTACTTTGTCAATGTAAATAATAATTCCCCCCATCGAAATCCTATCGTCCCTATTTGCAGCATAGTCTGAGTCAGAAAAACCATTGATTTTAATTTCATTTATTGCAGATAGACTTAATTTATAATAATTTGTATATTTTAAATAACCTAAAAGTCTTAATAAACACTGCCAATGTCTTTTACCCGGATTTGCTTGAAATTGAGATAATAAATTAACTGTATATGCAATATCCGGTCTAGTTTTCCCTGCTATATAGGACAAACATCCCAATAAATTGCGATAAGGTACTTTCTCCATTTCTTTTATTTCTTGGTCCGTTTTTGGACAATCACCTAAAGACAAAATTGTACCTTTCGCTATTGGGAGGGTCGAGTATGGGTATTGATACTTTTCAAAATTTTCACAAACTGTCTTAATATAAGAATTTTGGTGTATAAAAATTCCCCCATTTATTTCTTCAAATTCTACCCCCAATAATTTTTTAGTTCTCCCTAATTCTTTAATATCGTAATGTTTTGATAAATCCTGAATTGTTTCCTGAATTATGTTTTCATTTTTTCCAAAAATTATTATATCATCTACATACATCAATAAAAACACATTTCTGTTTCTTGTATAGACACAGTTACTACATTTAAATTTCAAAAAATTTAGACCTTGGAGAACCCTATCAATTTCCAGGTACCAATTTCTCCCCGATTGATGGAGACCATATAGCGATTTCTTTAGACGGCATACCCAGTCTTCTTTTCCCGGGATTACAAAACCCTGTGGTTGTCGCATATAGATTTCTTCATGCAAATCAGCATAAAGATATGCGTTTTTTACGTCTAATTGAAAATGGCTCCAACCCAGGAATATCACCAGAATTGAGAAAAACATTCTTATCAGGGAGAAATTGATAACTGGGGAGAAAACCTGAGAATACGATTCACCTGCCACCTGCCTGTTTCCCATCGCAACCAATCTGCTTTTAAATCTGGCAATTTCCCCTTTAGCATTCCTCTTCAAGTCATAGACCCACTTATTACCAAGTACTGGTTTACCAACTGGCTGGGGAACTAACTGCCACACCCCCCTTTCTTGAATCACTTTCATTTCTTCTGACATGGCTTCTTGCCAATGTTTTACTTCTGGGGTTTTCAAGCATTGATTATAGTTTTGTGGAATTAGCACTTCTGACAAATTTGCCTCTGGCTCGGGTTCCATTTGTTCCTTAGGAGAATTAAAAATATCAAACAAAGGATTATAAGGTACATTTTTACTTTTGAAATCAAATAGTTCAGGATTGTAAACAATGTTATTCTTCTTACAATATTTTTCTACATCATTGGGTGACCTTAACCTGGTTTTATTTCCCTTTTCATAGTAATAGATATCAGTACGGTCCCCTTTCTTTCTTTTTACTGCATCCCTCACCCATTCAATTTCCTCACTAGGGGTGGGAGCCTTTCTTTCATCTATCTCTTTATCTAAGAGAACTTCACTAATAGGTTTAATAAAAGAATAATCATCATCATTGTCTACATTCCCATTCAAGTTTGATTTCCCCCAAATTAAATTTTCCCTGAAGACCACATTAATAGTTTCAAAAATTTTCTTTAGCTCTGGGTCCCAAATTCTGTACCCTTTTGCTTGGGTTGCGTAGCCCACCATTATGCCTTTCTTACTTCTCGAGTCAAATTTCTTTAGGTTTTGTTTTTGCATGCCTCTGTAGGCAATACATCCAAACCTCCGGAAATGCCTTACTGAAGGCCTGTTTCCCCAGAACAGCTCAAATGGGGTTTTCCCCCTTTCTTTTAGGACTGTTCTATTCCTAACATAATTAAAGCATAAGGCGGCTTCCGCCCAAAATTCTTCCCTTAGTCCAGAGTCTTTCAGCATTGCCCTAACCCCATTCATTAATGTCAAATTGTATCTTTCTACTACCCCGTTCTGTTCGGGAGTATAAGGGTTGGTTCTTTCTATGCTGATGCCTTCTTTAATTAAGTGGGTCTCAAAATTAGAATTTGTGAATTCCCTCCCATTATCAGACCTTATGGCCAAAATTTTCTTGTTGAGGGCTCTCTCTACATGCCTCTGGTATCTAAGGAAATATCCAAAAGCTTCATCTTTTGACTTTAGAAAGTAAATAGTGGACTTCCTTGAGAAATCATCAATTATGGAAAAAATATATCTTTTCCCCCCTAGTGACTCCACCGGAAATGGCCCTGCTAGATCCATGAAAAGAAGCTCAAGTTGTCTTTTAGACCTTATCCCTGGAGTGGGCTTAAATGAACACCTTCTTTTCTTTGCAATAATACAAGGCTCACAATCTGGCCGGTTTCTACTTTTTATATTAAGTCCTTTGACACAGTTCTTCTTTTCAGTTTCCAAGATACTGTCATAATTAATATGGCAAAACCGTTCATGCCACAACTCCAGGTCTAATCCTTTGACCTCGGTTACATTTACATTTGCTGGTGAGTCACTACTTTGATTACTTAAAAATGAAGTGGGTTTTACAAAATACAATTTATCAATTAAAAATGCAGAAAAAAGTTTGATACCATCATTATTAAAAATACATATTTTACCAGGATACCACCTTAATGAAAAACCAAGACTGTCTATCCTGGATCCGGAAAGCAAATTTCGTCTAAGTGTTGGAGCATAATAGACCTCATTCAATGTGATGGTTACTAGCTTACCATCTGTTTTAATTTCGAAAACAATTTTTCCTACCCCCTCGACTTGACTATTTACATTGCCCACAGCTACTTCCATTTTTGTATTTTTAACAGGCCTCAATTCACAAAACAAGTCCCTATCTTTACAGAAATGTGCCGTGGCACCTGTATCCAGTAAAAATACTGGTATTTCCTCCTTCAAATTTGTGTTGTTGGCCTGCACTCCTGATATTTTACTGATGGTGCAAAACATTCCAGCCTTAGGGGGATTACTTTGTTTGACAAAATTACGATTACCTTTATTTTGATTAGTTGGTTTTCTGCTCCAACACCGAGCCGAAATATGCCCCTTTTTCCCACATGTGAAGCAAACTCTCGTTTCAAATTTATTTACATTTTCAACTTTCCGCCCAGTCTGGTGTTTATTCTGAACTGAAAAAGCATTAACACTTGAACTACTATTTCCAAAATTTTCATTTCCTAAAAATTTTAATCTCCCCTCTTCTGCTAAAAGTTCATCCAAAACATTTGAAAAGTTAAATTTACTTTCATCCCATCTATAAATATTTTGTACTATTCCCCTAAAATTTTGATCTAAACTACGTATTAGTTGAAATCCCTTTAATTTCTCATCCATTTTATAGCCATTCTCCTCCAACTGTCGGAGCAAACACTTCAATCGAGCCGCGAACATTCCAATAGTTTCTTTTTCATTAATTCTGCTAGAAAAAAACTCCTCCCACAATCCGGCAACACGGGCTAAAGACGGAGGTTCAAAATTCAATTTCAATGACGTCCATACAGCATATGGATCGTCTAAATCATCTATTAGTTGTTTTAACTCATCCTCTATGTTGAGGTAAATAATCGCCACTGCTTGGCCCCTCCGTTTCTTTATTTCTGCCGAAATACCTTCTTCTAATTTTGTTTGGGTTAATTCCCATAAATCTCTTTCTATCAGTACCATTTTCATATTTTTCGACCATGTTGCCCAATTGCAGGAGTTAAGTTTCTTAATGTTTCGATAGTCCCTTTCCATTATTCTGAAAACTTTTGCAAATTTGTCTCCAACCAAAATGACATTCGACCGAGCTCTGCTACCACTTTGTTGGCATAAATTAAAGTTAAGTTTAAAATCCAGAAGTTAAGATATTTAAACTAAGCCAACATTAACTGGCCGTGTAATGTCAAGTTGGAGACAAGCAAAAAACATGTTTCAGAAAAATACATTTATTAAATATGACTAGAATAACATCCCCATAAAATACACCCCCAAAATATCATAACAAAAGTGGTTCCAGAATATAAAGAAAAATGTCACCAAGATGTCGATGCAGTCACTTGCCACTCCGAAGGATCAGGTAGAAAACGCACAAAAGGTCCGCCGAATCACACTTCAGGAATGTCCGGACTGAACAGGCAACATTACACAATACGTAGATCGGTAAACATCACAGGTAGACACGTGGAACTCACATCCCCGACATTTTAATTGGCCGGACACAACACAACAGGTTCTTCACCTGGACTCACTAATTCCAGGACTTGGAAGATTAAACATCACATACCACAAAAACCCCCGCTAGCATCGCGGGGAAAAACCCCCCACACGTGAGCCGGACTAGGCTTCACGATCAGAACCAACCACTGGGGATCGTTGAAAGAAGAAAAACGAGAGAGAGATCGCTGCCACTCGCCACAATATATACGTTTTATCAACCAATGAGATTCCATGCCTCGATGACGTCACCACACTAACTTCTACTTCGACCATCACTCATTTGCATATTCCACTACCGCGAATATTCGTACTCCTCTCCATAGCACGTGCGGTCAACAAGTGGAATTAATTCGAGTCGATCAGGTGACAACTCAACTTTTCTGAATCGACACATCGAGACATGCAATCTCCGATGGTTTCAGTAAACAGTCGCCATTAATTATGGCGTGGGGGAATCGTCGATTGAAGTGTTAGCACCAACTAGTTGACAGGTTCTACTTTTACCAGACTGGGCTTAAAGTAGGTACACTTAACTTTAAATTATTTTCTTTAAATTATCGGCTGTGGACCGAGAATAAAAACTAAATAAAATAAAATAATATTTTATGCTAACAGTAATCTCCCAATAGCTCCGCGGCAAATCGAATGTTCTGGAAGCATCCAGACTGAGCTCTTACGTAGGCATATCTGGCATGACATGCATTGAGTGCGCTGTATTATATAAGCGGGGGGAAATGAGAAGGAGATCACTTCTTCTGCCCGCGTTTCTCATTTTCGACTGACGATGGTCGTATTTTTTGAGAGGATCGTTCGCTGTTGTGGCGACGTCCTGCACTTAGGGGATGGCTTTTAGAGTTTCGCCATGAGAGTTAGGGACTTAAAATTTTTGAAACATTTTTAGGATAAGTCAAGTTAGGGTGTCAAATGTGTTTTTGGAAGATGTTCTTTTGGAACATGAAGGATGATTTTGAGAGTTGAAATTCCTCATATTTGTTTATACAATTTACTCATGTTATAGTTTTGTTTTTACAGTTGTTAATTATAGGATAATTATAAATAAAATGATTTAGCCATACAACTTGAATTCTGACATTTCATTCACTTGATAGCTACAGAAATGTGAAACAGAAGGCATCTGCTAAACTTGGTGTTTACCTTCCTTGCGGGAGTTAAACAAAATTTGTTAGGTCAACAAGAGAGCCTTTGAACCACTCATCCAGAACCCCCCCCCCCCCCCCCGGGAACCCGAAATGTTTTGTGACGTAAAATAGAAGAAAGTTTTTTTTTTTCACTGTCAAATGTCAGAAAAGGAAAATAACAAAGTTTTTCCATTCTTGATTTTGTAACTACAGTCGACGCTCATTATAACGACCACACATTATAAAGACCGTCCCATTATAACGACCAGTGGTAAAAGTCCCAACTTTGTTCCTATGAACTCTATGTTAATTTGCTTTCATTATAACGACCTTTTTGTATCGTCTAATCCAATACAGCGACCGAATTCAGCGGAAGCTATTTCTGGTGTTCTTTCCAATAAACAAATTTGTAGCTTGAAATGACTTTGATTATTGTTTATGGACATCTGCCTGAAGTTTTCAATGTCAAATCGAACTTTGAGAGGGGGTGCGCGTAGATTACCATTTATCGCAGCTAGTACAAAAAAAAAAAAAAAAAATGGGAGGAAAAATCGAGAAATTTCCAGGTTCCTAAGAAAAGGGAGTTGACAGATGTGTTGGTAGTTTGGTGTTTGAATCTAGTGGTTTTTAAAATTTGGGGTTCTCGAGGGACTTTTAAATGCTTCTTTGAAAAGCAAGAAAAACACAATTTATCACCTATATCTGAAACAGAAAATGATGTTTCGCAAAAATCACTTCTGTCAAAACGGCAAACATCTGTCTGGTTTTATCTTCAGAAAATGTTGTGGTAGTAGTAGTAGATTTGCAAGTGTGTAACATTTTCCTCCCTATATTTTCTACTTTAAAATTTGTTTAATATTCTGTCATAATATTTTGCACACGATTTTTCTAAAAAAAATCCTATGATAAAAATAATTTGGGCATTTAACTGGAATGTTTGAAAAAGTACCATTTTTTTTTCGGAACAGCGGGGCATGCATGATGACCGTGTATATATTTTTTAATTATACCTCTTATAACGACCACTCGTTATAAAGACCTTTTTCTCTAGGACGGAGATGGTCGTTTTATCGAGCGTCGACTGTATTAAAATGAGTGAACTACTTGAATTAATACAGAAAAAAGCAATTCTAGTTCTCATTAACTACAAAGCATGTACAGTAGGCGCCGCTTAATGTGATCATGGTTAATGTTAGCATTCGCTTAATGTCATCAGAATCACGAAGTCCCGGAACACTTGTATGTTAACACACATTAAAAAAGTCGGACATTGTAATCGGCGTCTTCGTTTATTGTTATCACTTTTTCATAAACTTTCAATTTTTTCCCCGTTTTTGTTCCTCAATTAACAGAAATACATAGGCAAACCCTGACGATACTAACTTTCTGTGTAGCTTTTGTGGTTTTCAATAGCAGTTCAAAATTTTTCTAGGAATGAAGCTACAGAAAGTTCGTCCCCAGTAAACACAGACTCCTCCTAAGAAAACTTTCTTTTGCGCCTAAAAAAATTCAGTCGCTGAACATGTTGCAGGCATTGATGTAGGACCTCCATTGTTGCCATTACTTTGTAAACAACTAAAGAATTGTGTCGAGATTGAAAACAAAGCGAAGTTAAATTAAAATCTAAACAACAAGCAAAACTATGCTGGAAAAGATAGAAAAGCCGAATGTGCTTTGAAACTGGTTTACGAATGTCAGGGAAAACGGTCATATTTTACTTTACCTGTTACTATGTGATTAAAAATTGAATAATTTAGCTTTAACGTTTTATATAATTCCGGTATTTCCATTCTGTCAATTTAATAATTTATAATTTAAAACTGCGTTTAGTTGAGTCATTGTGGTTTAAATTTGAGGTTGCCAAAATAAATGCACCGTAATTGGAAAAAAAATCATTATTTTGTGTCTCCTGGATTCTTTTCGGTTATTATTATTATCAGTCGGTTATTGTTATCAAATTGTACTTGTCCCAAAGTGATTACATTAAGCGGCACCTACTGTACTTGAAATTGAGACACGAATTAGGACTTCCTGCTTTCTTTTCTAATTCAATTCAGGGCCAAGGCAGACCCCTTGTCATTTTTGTACTTTTGCTCCCCCCCCCCAAAAAAAAAAAAACTCTTATAAAACTTACACTACATCGATTTCGAGCCATGGACTCTCTTTCATTTTCTGCACTACTTGTTATTGAAAAAAAAATGTTTGTTTTGAGAAATATTTCATTATATGATTTTTAACTTAACATAATAATTCATAACTTAACATAATAAATTTAACTAATCATTTGTTTTTAGTTTAAACCAGGTGTGTCTTTCCAAGTTATAATCATTTTGAAAGACTGTGCAATCAACACCTGGAAAGTGCAAATGAAGTGCTTTATAAATAACTTCAACTGTTCTAGAATCTTCGAAAATTATTTAAGTTTTTGAAATTCCTTGAAAAGTACTTCAATTTTGTCTCTTATCAAGAAAATAATGTATGAATTGTTCAAATGGCCAGAATATTACTCTTAATCTCTACACCATTTCTTTTGAACTATTTTGTACAATTTTTACTATAAGGTTACTATATACTACTTTTAATTATATTTTATTATATTAAAATTTTATATTAAATTTTTATATTATATTAGAAGCCGATATGAGCAAGTAAGGATGTGTTTCTCTTTTCTCCTCCCTTGCTTTTCCTCTCTGTCGATTAATGGCAACGATTTGTTGAACAAGCAATTTTTATTTTGATTGATCTTGATTTGCAAAAGAATGCATAACTTTTAAAAGGTTTTTTTTTGCCTATTTTTCTTCATATTTTTGTAGTCTCAATTACCCCCATATAAGGCTTCAAAGTACAGATTTTTATATCTGTTTTCAAAAATTTTCTTGGGGGAGAAATCCCCGGCCCCCTGAAATTATGGATACTTTACATCCCACTCTCCTATTATCTTTACCACTACAAGGATGAATAAAAAAATAATAAGAAACTAAATTTAAAATAAAAACAGCGGGAGCATTCAAAAAAACAAGACAAAACATGAGAGCTATATCAGTAAAAAAAATAACACATTCAGCAGGAAATGCTCTATGTGTGTGTGTTAGGGGAATGTGCGAATCCGGGTCCTTCCCGAAACAAATTCCTGGATATTGCCTTGCGCTGATCTGTAAAACGTAACTATCTATAAACCACAAAACTTTTCAGTAGTAAACAATAGCAGAGTCGTAACATAACCTTGAAATCAGAGAATTCTCAGGAAGTTTTAATTTCTGGTAACAATCAGGAAACTGTCAGGTGATTTAAAAAGTTTCTCCTTATATCAGGCAAAACACGCTTGCAGTCTCAAGGGGTACAAGGCAAGGGCACCCATATAAGGGGGCAAGGGGGGGCTCGAGCCCCCCCCCCCTTTGAAATTAAAACTTCCTTTGTTTTGGTACTTTTTTCTTTGCAAAAATGTAAAAACGTTTATTCTCCGGCCATTAATGAATAAGTTATTGAAAATGACATATTTTAATGACTCTAGTGTTTCCTGAAATCGGTTTCCATGGAGAAAATATCCTCCTAACCGATGAGGAAAAGATCTGAGCCCCCCCCCCCCTTACAATTTTGCATATGGGCGCCCTTGGTACAAGGGGTACCTCTTTTATGTGTGAAGAAGGGAGTTTATGAAAAACAGATACCAGGCTATTCAAACATTGCTTGTTGCCCTTATTCGAATGATTTTATTTATTACTAGCGGTAGCCGCTCTGCTTTGCCCGTAGTAGAAAAATTAAAAGGTCATTTGGTTCACCTGTATATTTACAAATAATGGATGATGAATTTCTCGCCAATTTGCTATGTTCATCGCCCATTTTGTGATAATTTGCTCGACCACGTTGTGATAATTTACTCGTCCATGCTATGATAATTTGCTCGATAAAATTTCTTAAAATTGGAATAGCAAAAGAGCAAAATTGAATTTTCAAAAAATCGCTTCGAGGTGCTCACTTCTATCCTACAAACTAACTTTGTGCCAAATTTCATGAAAATCGACCGAACGGTCTAGGCGCTATGCGCGTCACAGAGATCCAGACAGACAGAGATCCAGACTTTTTCAGCTTTATTATTAGTAAAGATTTCCTCTTCTTATGTAAATAAAAATATTCTTTGTAGTCCAGAAACTCATCTGCAATTAATTTTGCTAATTTTGTCCTACAAAAATGTTGTTAGGGCTGGTTAAGAGAGCAGAGAAGTGGAAATTGATGTAAATCTAACAACTGAATGTTTTTTTTCCTTAAGATTGTGATGCATTATGTGCACAATAACTTTCCCCAAAGAAACTTAGACATGAATTAGAATTACCTTATTTATCTCGAGATATTTTGAAGTGTCACAAACACTTGGTAATAGTTTCATTAAACACGTGTGACTTGTTTAAGTAAAACAATTGGTTTACTAATATCTAAACAGTGAATGCATAAACTAAATGGTTACTGCTTTTGCTCAATAATGTTACATAAACAAGAGTACAAAGTAAAAAACATGATTAAGTTCTGAAAATTTTGACATTTCTGCTTTTTTTTTCTTTTTTTTTTTTTTTTTTTTTGTAATTTCTGGTTTTGGTTCCTTAATTGAAAAATAAAATATATAATAAATAAACCATAAAACATGACCCCCCCTCCAAAAAAAAAAACTCCTAATACCAGGGAAAATGCGTTTGCAGTCTCCAAATCGGCTAATATTGGTATTTTTCTTCCCTGAATTTTTTTTTTTTTTCATTGAGCGAAATGAAAGAAATATTGGTTGTTTCTAATGAAGCACGTTAAACGAGAAACAAAATTGGGAAAAGTAGTATTGTATTTTTGTGTAGTCTGCTTTGTATTGTCTGCTGTGCAGAAAATAGTAAGTTGAGTGTGAAACTAATAGCAAGTATGGAAAGATAGCAATTTAATTACAGGATGAAAAATCATTCAAGTGCAGTACAAAACTTGCAAAAACAAAGAAAAAAAATTTGCACATGTTTGAGGGTATAAGGATTTATCCCTTTTATGTGTGAAGAAGGGAGTTTATGAAAAACTAGCACCAGGCCATTCAAACATTGCTGGTTGCCCATAGGTTTTATTTATTACTAGTGGTACCCGCGCGGCTTTGCCCGTAATCGAAAAATTAAAAGGTTTTTGGGTTCGCCCGTATATTTACAAATGATGTGTAGTGAATTTTCTCGCCAATTGGCTTGTGCCCACGTTACGGTTCCACGTTATGATAATTTCGTATTTCGCCAGTTTGCTTGTGATCATGTTACGGTTCCACGTTATGATAATTTCGTAATTTACTCATCCGTCTTATAATAATTTTGTTCTTAAAATTGGAATAGAAAAAAAAACCACATCGAATTTTCGAAAAATCGCTTCGAGGTGCACACCGCCATGCTACATACTAACTTTGTGCCAAATTTCATGAAAATCGGCCGAACGGTCTAGGCTATGCGCGTCAACAGAGATCCTGACAGAGAGAGATCCGGACAAAGAGACTTTCAGCTTTGTTATTAGTAAAGACTTCCTCTTTGTCAAAAATAAAAAGATTATTTGTAGTCTAAAAACTCATCTGAAATTATTTTTGGCCAATTTTGTCCTACGTTGTCTTGTCTTTCATTGTAAATAAAGTTACTTCTTCATATTCTACCACAGTTTATTATTCTAAATGAATAATTAAGACATCGCATGAAATATTTAATAGTGGATTTTTAAAAGCTAATAGTAGCCAGTTAAACCCTTCAGGACAGCAGTCCGCAGAAGATAGCTCTCCCTCAGGATGGCAGCTGTTACACACGGACTGAGCACAGGCCGGGGCAATTTCTCCCGCTAAGCCTAAAACGCAATTTCGGAAAGTACGCATACATAATAATGGATAAAATGTATACTTTAAGCAGAAATAAAACCATTTTTTAATATATGATAAAATATATCAAAATTTCAATCACAACAAATAATTGATATTTAACAATAAAAATGCAAAATATATTGTTTTTTACAATAACTAAAAGTACCAAAATTAAACTATATTTTCTACAAAACAGGAAAAATATTTATGCTTAATATTATGAAATACTTGAAGAATATTGTAACAATTAATATTTTAAAGCCGCATGATACAAAGCACAGATAAATGCGCATTGAGCATTTTACACTCATACGTAGTGTTACGTCTTTTATTCTGCTTTGAGCAAGTTACACATCTCCGTCCAAGTTCTTTCCCTTCTTTATCAGCGTATGATTTTCAGAAGTAACTACTGTATGAAGAACTCCAACAAAAATAATTTATAGTTGTTTCAAAGTGACCCAAAAGATCCATAGATGGATCAGTCATAAATTAAGATATTTCCTCCTCGGAAAGATAAAACGTGTTCACCACGGCTACCAAATGAACATAAATGTAAAACCCCTTGCTAGAATATCTCCCCTCCAATCCCATAAAAAATGAACCGAAACTAGAAAGAACCACTTCAAAATGAGTATACGTTTCCCTTCTCACTTGCGAGCACATGTTTATATTTTCTTTCACGAATCCAAGAAATCACAGACACTTGACAGACCCCAGTCTGACGTCAGACAGAGAAATACTAATGCAGGAGGGCAATCATTTGAACGGAACATGGATAAGTAAACGCCATCTAATAGTAAACATTTCGTTCCAAATCCAAAATGCTTAAAAGCGTCGTTAGGCTCGCGGCGTACTACTTACCGTAACAATGCATGGATGCGTCTTTCGTCTCTGAAGATGTTGGATGGGAAGGTATGATTAAAACTAACTCTTACCCAAACAACGTAATACATTTAGCAGAGTGTGAAATTCGAGTTCATGAATCAGTATGATTGAAGACAAATAGCTTAGTAAACATCAATTAATTTATTAAGAGATAAAAACATAGTATATGGCTTTAACAAAAGTAAATAAGAATAAGTATACCTTTATTGCAAACTAGTGGCACCCGCACGGCTTCGCCCGTAATAGAAAAATTAAAGGTCTTTTGGTTCGCTTGTATATTTACAAATAATGTATGGTGAATTTTCTCGCCAATTGGCTTCTACCGACGTTACAGTTCCACGTTATGATAATTTTGTATCTCGCCAATTGGCTTGTGCCCATGTTACGGTTCCACGTTATGATAATTTCGTAATTTATGATAGTTTTTTTTCTTAAAATTGGAATAAAAAAAAACTACATTGAATTTTCGAAAAATCGCTTTGAGGTGCACACCCCCATGCTGCAAACTAACTTTGTGCCAAATTTCATGAAAATCGGCCGAACGGTTTAGGCGCTATGCGCGTCACAGACATCCTATAGACATCCTACAGACATCCAGACATCCTCCGGACAGAGAGACTTTCAGCTTTATTATTAGTAAAGATGCCCCGTTGACCTAGACTAATAAGTAATTATCAATTGACCCGACTATCGTTCATGGGGAACGAAGTCTTCGATGGACAAACGTCATACTACTTCAATTAAAGATAAAGGCTGACAGCCTAAGCTTGCTGAACAAACATCAAGTTGGCTTGCCTGACATGAGCCGACGCCTCTAGGCTGTGCAAGAAGTGAGAGCGAAGATCAACTGATAACAGCCTCGCTTATATTCCGAATCTCATTAGCATATCTTCACTTCAATGCTACCTGATCGTGATCTTCAGTGGCCAAGCCCGAAGCGTGGGCACGTTACGTCACTTGTTCTAGAAGGATCGACGTCAAAGTAGTCACGCCATGGGCAACGCCCACTACACACTACACGTGCCGTTTGTTGCATTGTTAAAAGAATACTCACGTATTGCGAGTGTAATTGTGCCAAAAGTTGCAAGAAAGAATCGATTATGTAAGACAACAAAAGCCTTTATTGAGGCAAAAATGTTATGTAAATAAAACAATTAAAAACATTTGTTAGAATCAAGAATGAACTGGGCTATTGGGTATTTAGACTATTGCACTAAAATAGCAGGAAAAATATTTAAATATTGCACTATATCATACCCTACATTTGCTGCCTAATACTAATCCTGTTTACAACCTTGAGTAAAAACTTTCAAGTAGTGAGCAAAAATGACTAGATGAAATTCAAATCTTATACTACCAACATGGACAACTTGGAGGTAGGCTGAACATTCTACTATCCTTCCATGCCTTACTCACGTTGATACAACTTCCGAACTGGTTGTAAACAAGCCTTCACATGGCTCTGATGACTCACAGATCACATACTTGGACGGAGATCAACTGCCCGATCGCCTTGAACGTAACGGCGATTCCCCTTAAGAACAGAAGTTCAAAACGAAGTGTTCAACGCTCATTGGTCTACGTGTACCAAGTATGATCGATGTAACAGCTTCTGGAACCTTCTACAACTTTCCCGCTCATGAGAGATCGTGGCGAGGGCGCCACCAAGTGGCGAAAACATGGAAGTACGTATTCAAACTTTAACTTTGATGGAGGATGTTTACTGGATGCCTACTGATATAACATGCGGCCGAATGCCGTAAGTAAACACTCAGTTTTTATACAAATCATTAAGTAGTAAGCAACGAGATAAAAATAATATAGGGTGAATATACTATTAAAAGATAACACCGTTCTCTATTCCAAGACTAGTTACGTCACGGATTTTAGCGTTCGTTAAGGAACAATGACATGAAACATGCAAATAGCTAAAGGTTATCCAACATGAAAAATAATGATAAAAAATCTTCGCTTAGATTGACATACTATGTCTATCAGAAGAACCACCTAGCGCTGACGCAAAGACGCGTCGTTTGTACCGAACGGGTTAATTAACTAATACAGTGAAACCTGTGTATAACGATACTGTCTATAACGATAACCTGTCTATTACAATATTTTTTTAGGTCCCGACAGTATCGTTGTAGACAGGTTTCACTGTAATTGATATTTAAGAAGTGCTTGTGAATAAAGAAGCTGGTGAAAAAATATAATTTCTTATTGGTATTGCCGTTATCTTTACTAATAATAAAGCTGAAAGTCTCTCTGTCCGGAGGATATCTGGATGTCTGTAGGATATCTGTAGGATGTCTGTGACGCGCATAGTGCCTAGACCGTTCTGCCGATTTTCATGAAATTTGGCACAAAGTTAGTTTATAGGATAGAAGTGAGCACCTCGAAGCAATTTTTCGAAAATTCGGTTTTGTTCTTTTTCTATTCCAATTTTAAGAAAAAAATTTCTATTCCAATTTTAAGAAAAAAATATCATAAGATGGACGAATAAATTACGAAATTATCATAACGTGGAACCGTAACATGGGCACAAGCCAATTGGCGAGATACGAAATTATCATAACGTGGAACCGTAACGTGGGCACAAGCCAATTGGCGAGAAAATTCACTACACATCATTTGTAAATATACAGGCGAATCAAAAGACCTTTTAATTTGCTATTACGGGCGAAGCCGTGCGGGTACCACTAGTTACTAATAATAAAGCTCAAAGTTTGTCTGGATATCTGGATCTCTGTTGAGATATCTCTCTGTGACGCGCATAGCGCCTAGACCCTTTGGTGGATTTTCATGAAATTTGGTACAAAACTAGTTTGTAGCGTGAGGGTGTGCACTAGAGATGAGTTCGGGCTCTTTTTTGAGAGCCCGAACCCAACCGAGCCCGAGTGATATTGTCTCGGACAAAAATCCGAGCCCAAAGGAAACTTTCTTGTATCAAAAACCGAGCCTTCTACAGTCTGACATGATCTCTCTGTTAATGAAAAATGTTACGTCAAATGTTCTTCATTAACAGAGAGAAGTTTCTAAATTTTCTTAAAATGCTCCACTTCAAATGCATTACTGTATGACATATTGCAATAGTAATCGCAAAAAAACACTATAAATAAGCGTTAATTTATTTATTTATTTGTTTTTTTTTGGGGGGGGGGGTATATTTGACATTGATTGAGCTGATTTAGATGTTCCTTTCATTTTCTCACTGTAAGAAGATGTTTATTTGCTTTGAATTTGTATGGAGATTGGCGATTGAATATCTGTGCTTGGGCCCGAGCCCGAAACCTATTTTCGGTTCTAGAGCCCGAGCCCGCTTTGGGCCCAGGCTGTCAGGCCAAGCGATTTTTCCAAAATTTGATATTGTTCTTTTTCTATTCCAATTTTAGGAAAATTTTACCGAGCAAATTATCACAACGTGGAGCCGTAACATGGGCGAGCAAATGAACATAGCAAACTGGAGAGAAATGCATCATCCATTATTCGTTAATATACAGGCGAATCAAATGACCTTTTAATTTTTCTACTACGGGCAAAGCCGTGTGGGTACCGCTAGTTTCGTATAAAACTGAATGACTTTACTCGTGATGATTCCGATTGTTTGGTTTTCACTTATGGAAATATCCATGATTCATCTTTACTAATAATAAAGCTGAAAGTCTCTCTGTCCAGAGGATGTCTGTAAGATGTCTGTGGCGCGCATAGCGCCTAGACCGTTCGGCCGATTTTCATGAAATTTGGCACAAAGTTAGTTTATAGCATGGGGGTGTGCACCTCGAAGCGATTTTTCAAAAATTCGATGTGGTTCTTTTTCTAACCCAATTTTAAGAACAAAACTATCATAAGATGGACGACTACTTTACGAAATTATCATAACGTGGAACCGTAACATGGGCACAAGCCAATTGGCGAGATACGAAATTATCATAACGTGGAACCGTAACATGGGCACAAGCCAATTGGCGAGATACGAAATTATCATAACGTGGAACCGTAACATGGGCACAAGCCAATTGGCGAGATACGAAATCATCATAACGTGGAACTGTAACATGGGTACAAGCCAATTGGCGAGAAAATTCACCATACATTATTTGTAAATATACAGGCGAACCAAAAGACCTTTTGATTTTTCTATTACGGGCAAAGCCGTGCGGGTATCACTAGTATAAAAATAAAGGCCATACTATTATGCATTTCTTTTTCAGAATCGCCCATGAAATATTATCCCAGTTGCCACTGCTCGGACGATAAAACGGGATACATATGTGATGAGTATTATATGGATCCCCCCTCTTTCAAAGTGGTTACGAGTGACGTTCTGCTCGACATCAGTGGACAAAACGAGCACGAGTACTTTTTGTACACCACCGGAATGTACCGACTGAGAAGGTGAGTGTGGTAACTTTCTTTCGTTTTTCTTGAGGACGGCATTTAAATGACGGCTTAATAAAGGTGGGGGCAGAACTTTTACAGTCTGACCACCGAAGACGTGGAAGCTGACGAGCGACCGAATTAAGGCGATTCTATCTGAAGGAATTTTGCCGGGAAGAAGGGAAAATAGCGGCGGGATCTTGATGCATGTGTTTTAAAATGTTACTAGGTCCTTAATAACTTATTGCATTCTCTAAGTTGAAAATGAGGGGAGACAAAAAATTATTTTTCATTTGTATCTAAGTTTTTTTTCTTTTTTGTTTCTATGAAAACAGCAAAAAGAAAATGAAATGTTTTCATTTCGTCCGGGAAAGTAAAAGTGAAAAATAGTAAACTCAAAATTTTGTAGTAAATAAAATACATCAAGTACTTTTTGTAGTGAGGATACAGATCGAGCATGGTTTTGATTTAAAAAATATTGTTGTCAACAAATTGAAATTTTTACAAAACTGTGTCTAAATAATAAAGAGGCAAAAGCAAGCATTTCTAACGAACAAACTACCACTCTTGGGAACTAATAGGTGCTACCATTTCCGCCTATTAACCGGATGTTTGCCTTTTTTGTATCATCAGTGTTCGTACTGTACCAATCATGTTGCCATGATGGCCTGATTCGTAAGGCGTTGGAGTTATAACTGGAGAGCCGCCGGGTTTGATTCCCACCGGTCTAAGATGTATGTCCATGTACGCTAATGGTGACTGGTGCACATTAACTCTATCCTATTTTCATTCTGAATCAGTACCTTTCGGGGTGCTAGATCTTATGATATGAATGAATCATTTCGAAAAAACATGTCAATGCTACTTTTAATATTGTAATGAAGTCATAAATTAATTATTTAATTACTGAAAAGTATCGCCTATTTTCAGATATGGAGCCTTTTCCTTCGGTTTACTTCGCGAGTATGTGCCGAAAAACTTTGGAAAAAATGCTCCGCCTCTGTTCCGAAAAGTCGCCGTGAGAAATGTGGCTAAGGTATGGTTGACCAAATTTCATACTTCCTGTAAAAGTCATGTAACTTGCAAAAAGACCATTTGATTCATTTATTTTCCTCCCATCTAGGTGTGGTACAACAATAAAGGGTACCACAGTATGCCAACATATGTAAATAGCATAAATAACGCAATTCTGAGGTCAAATATTCCTCCATCCATGGGAAATCCATCTGCATACGGTAATAACAAATTTTTTACTTCAGAATGTCTCTTATTTTACTTTGGCAAGTTATGAGCATTATTTTTTTAATTTAACCACTCACCTATCCCCAAAGATTGCTTCCCAATCTCCTTTCATTCTTAAACTTTTATTCTAAACTGTTAGGAAAAATTAAATTGAAATACTTGCTACAGTTAGAACATAAGCAAAAAGCGAATTCCCCTAAATTCTTTTTCCCAACTACAGTCGACTCCCGCTACAACGCGATCCGACTTACGCGAAATGGCTATAACGCGATTCCCCCCCTCCCCCCCCGGTAAAGAATTTTATTACGAACGCGGATTCTTCACTCGCAACATGAAAAATTTCCGAAGGGAATCGCGGTTTTTTCGTGAATGGACCTTCATCCCTTTGGCATCGCTGAGGGCGGAAGTTCCACTCCGTACAATTCTAAACATCGCCTTTACAAATAACTACTCATTTTCCATTTATTTTTTTCATTCTATATGGGAAAGTTGATGAAATATAATGACACCTAAGCAGTGGCGTAGCTGGACCCGACTTTCGGGGGGGGGGGGGTTACTTCTTTTATATTTATATATATATATATATATATATATATATATATATATATATATATATATATATATACATATATATGTATAATCGCTTGGAATTTTTTCCTTTTCTTTTTTTTTTCTTTCTCTTCTCTCTTCTTTTTCTCTCTTTTTTTTTTTTGGAGACTAACTTTTCGGGGGGGGGTTTTGTCCCCAAAACCCCTTAGCTACGCCCCTGCACCTAAGAGCGCTGTTTAATTTAAAGTTTGTGAAGATAGGAGGAAAACGAGAAAGTTTCAACAACTATCTAGTGCATTTGTTTTTCTTACTACATAATATACGTACCGTAGTGGTTTATTTTACGTCTTCCTTTCCCATTGATCATTGATTTTGTGCATCGTAATAGTTTTTTATGTTAAATAAAACGTTTTTTTTTTTTTTAAATACAATAAATAAAAATTCAATTTTTTGTTTTAGAAACAGTAATGTATAGTTAAGAAATGGTTTTTAACAGTTTGAGGTAGTGTTTACAAGTGTCTTTAATCGTATGGGTATGTTTATAAAAGTTTTTACGCATACCCGTTTCCACAACGCGAAATTCCAACTTACGCGAAGTGTCTTGGAACGCATCCCTCGCGTAAGTCGGGACTCGACTGTAAAGCATTGTATTTAGTGAATTCTTTGGAATCTTTCCCATTTTAAATGCTCTTTTTACAAATGATAACCGCTAAGTTAACGATTCACAAAATAGTTGCTAAAAGTACAGGCAGTTTTCTGACTGAAAAAAGAAGTAATTATCCAAGTTGAAAAATATTTCAAACAAAATTAAATCTAAGAATGATTAAATTTTTTCTTGTGTGTTTAAGCACACAAGTGTATGACAAGATTGTTATTCCAGTAACCATTAAAAGTTGATTGAATGATCGAGTATATTTCCGAAATTCGTTGATTTTAATGTGATAATTATGGATTCCTTTTTATTTTTGCCTTGTGCTTTGCAGCTGTCAATTCAATTACGAAAGTTATGAAATGGTATTAAAATGAAAACATTATTTTATTTGTGTATTGCTTGAAATTATTCATTTACAATTCATTGAGGTTTTTTTTTTCTTTTTAATTTGAATGTTAAAATAATGACTTTTAATGAATGTGCTTTATTTCTTTTTAATGTACCTCATTTTATTTTGTGGTAGATAGTTTTTATTTATGACATGGAGTAGAAGATGAAAATTGCTATGATAGCATTAGCCATACCATGATGCTATTTAGAGCTACACCAAATTAGAACTGTCATTAGTTATTTTTCTTAATGATAGTCTTTGAAAACAATCTTTTTGACTAAAAGTATGTAACATAATTCAGTGCTGAGTAATTTTAATGCAAAAATTAGAGGAATTAGAGTACAAATTGATTTATTATTAGTCACTGTTGCACAATCAATGTGCTTTTGAATGCATGTTTTATTTTAGTAGAAACAGTTGAATAAAAAATGTAAATTAATATTTGAAATGTATTTGAATTGATATCGACAAATAAAATAGGTATGTTTTTTGCCAAAATTTTATAAACTACTCTTGATAATTTTCCTATTCTGTTTAAGTAATAATATGTTTTATGATTACATACGTTTTAGACTTTTCAGTGTTGTCAGTGCCTGTGTTAGCGATTGTCTTATGTAAAAAACATTGTATTTTTCAGGAATTACAGTCATTAATCATCCTATGACAGATACATCATACTTATTGTCTAAGGACCAAATGTAAGTTCATTCACAAACTTTAACGAAATTTTTCCAGTTTAGTAATTTGTTTTGTTTTCTTCCTCTTAACTTTCTTGTCAACGATTTAACAATTCTAAAATAAAAAATACGCAGCTGCTAACTCTCCTGAATTTTGATGCCTTCTCCTGAACGCTGTAATGAAGTGAATATAACTCGAAATTTCAGCAAGGCAACTAAATTCGCTAAAAAGGGGATTTTTCAGTTATTAAAATTTCAGAAAATATCCCTACGGTGGAACAATTAAAAACAAAACCTTTTCATACATGAGCAATAAGGTAGTTCAGAAATACATGTAAAAAAAAAGTTTCTCCTAGATAACAGGACACCCCTTAATATTTTTAGACTTTTGTGGATAGTAATCTACTGGAAGAATTTTAGCTTCCTATTTCAACTGAAAGAGGGTGCTCACCCCCCCCCCCCCCCAAACTTCATATCTATGGGGAGGGGTTTTAAAAAATACATTGAACTGAAAAAACAATGCAACATATTACAATATAAGCTAGTAAGGAGTAATATGCATATACATTGCAATAAAATAATTATTTACAAAAACACAGCTGGGGAAACTAAATGTTTCTAAATTTGTGACATTTTCTACGCTACGGCTAATGTTAAATGAAGGGGTCATTGAGCACCCTCTTAAAATTTGAGTAAGAAGCTAGGACTTTTACAACATCATACTATTTGTAAGTCTAAAAAATAGGGGGGGGTGAGGGGTCCTGGACTCTAGCTAAAAAAAGTTTTTTTGTACCACCCTAACGAGCAAGTGTATAAAAATTATATATGATGCATTGGGAAGCCAAGGGATGACAAAGGAATCCCTTCCAGATGAATTAATCTTAATATATAAAAATCAATGTCCTGAGATAACATATATATATATATATCAATGCACAGCCGAAACCGCTGAAGCTTCAGACTTGAAATTTGGCAGGCATGTCCGCATGATTACGAAAGTAACCACTAAGAAAGGATTTTTTGAAATCTCAATTAGTTCGGGAGAAATTAATTAAAACCTCTTAATTTCTGCGAAATTAAAATCTGTCATTGAATTCAAATCCCTTATTTTCGAAGGCTTTCCTCCATTCAAATCATTATTCAGTACTTCATCTCAACTTTTGGTCGATAGCGAACTATAAATTTGATATTGTTTTTGTTTCTCACGTGGTTCTTCCAGGCTTTTCTCAAGTCAAATCATAATGTTTCTGTCTTTTGCTTTCATTTTTTCAAACCTAGAAACGAAGTTTTTAAGAACATCATCACAGGCGGACTATCCTTTTGAAGTTAGAAGAATGCAGTTTCCTGTTAAAGTTTGCTTTGAAATAACCGTTATTAAGTCACAAGGACAGACATTAAAAGTAGCAGGGATCGATTTAAGAGAAGACTTTTTTTCGCACGGCCGATGTTATGTAGCTTGCTCCAAAGTCAGTTCATCAAGCAGTTTAATAATTTTAGCACCAGAAAAAAAAACTAAAAGTGTTGTATACAAAGAAGTTCTTGCTTAAACATAGGTATAAGAATAAAATGTGGATGGCCTGTGCTTGCAAAGATAATCAATACTTTAAAAGGATCGTTAATAACAGTTAAAGATCGGTTAAGGACAAGGACATATATATAAGGAGTCCAGGGGCTCCGGGATCCTCCCCAAATTAGAAAAAGTTATAGGTAATAAGTAATTATTATAGGGGATTTTCGAAACTAGGTGCACCAAGCACTGTTAACCCCTGCTAATTCCATTACCCGAGCAATGCCGGGTATGGGAATGCTAGTTAAATATAAAAATGTTTGTGAAGCAACTTGATGTTTTTTAAGATGTAAAAACCATTTGCCTTCCAGCGTTCAAGGAACGGATGTCCTCATTGCCATTTTCATCATCGTCGCCATGTCCTTTGTCCCTGCCAGTTTTGTTTTGTTTCTTGTGTATGAGCGCTACACTAAAGCCAAGCACTTGCAGTTTGTGTCTGGTGTAAATGCTGTGATATACTGGGTCGCCAATTATTTTTGGGATATGGTATGTACTTTTAAATTCATGTCTCGAGTTGCTTTTACTCGACTATGATGTACAGTGGACACTGGTTAATTGAATCAGCTACTTTAATGAATCAAATTGTCAAAAACAGAACAAAATCCAACTTTATCAAATCAGCCGCTTTATGAAATCAAAAGTTTTTAAAACAAACATGATTCATATGAGCGGGCAGCCACTGTATTTTCTTTTGTTCTGTATCTTTATTTCTTTTTCTTTTCTTTGAATTTCTTTTTTTTTTTTTTTTTTTTAAGGGAAAATCTTTTTATGTAAGGGTTTTGAAATTCTGATCTGCTCAGGGTTGGCCGGATTGGACCCAGTTAGATTGGACCCAATGGGTTTTTTTGAAAAAACCCATTTAAAAAAACCCATTATTTAGCTCACTTTTGGGGTTTTTAAAATTTTCTGAGAAGTTTTTTTAAAAAATAATTAATTTAAATACTTTTACAATTTAAATTTATTTTTTATTTGTTCTTGACCACAGACAATGGACATAAAAATGAATTTTGAAATTTAATTGTATTTATTAACTTTTAATAGTATTAAAAAAATACTTCAAAGATTTAAAAAATATATATTTAACTTTTTTCTTTAACTGGTCAATAAATAACTCAAATTATCTTAATTAAGTCCTGTGATGTCTGATTTTCTCAATATTTGTAGATTGTACGGAGGAAACTACTCTAGCTAAAAGGCTTTCATGTGAATTATTTTCTGCACCCCAACGCGTCACAAATCTTGAATAAGTAAGGTATATTTTTTAGAAGTTAACAGGTTTCTCAAATGGTCGGACAGAAAACAGAATAGGATGTACAGTATTTTCATTATCTTATGAAAAAGTTTAATATTTCTTACTTTGTACACAGCAATAGAAAAACAGGCAACATAAAATTCAAAGAAATGTCTTGATTAAGATGGAATTCAGTAAATAGGGATTTAAACTACTTGAGGCTCTACAGTAGTTTAGCATAACAAAATGAAATGCAATAAAGTAAAATGCAAAAAAAAAAAAATGTAGTAATTAAAAACGAACAATATATTTTATAACTCAAGAAGTAACTTTGCCTTAACTGTTGGTAATCATGGAAACTAAAAAATCTGAAGCTTAACCATTCTTGGGTTTCATCGTCTTTAATACTTTTCTTCAGGAAACGCTGAATTTTAACTAGTTTTCCAGCTTTTTTTTAACCCCAAGACAATTTTTTTGCGCTTTGTCCATATACTTACGCTACAATATGCTACAAGTACCCCTCATTTTCCCTAAAAAAAGACAAAAGAACCCACATTTATTTTTAAAAACCCAGCTTTAGTTTGGTTTTTTTGGGTTTTATTTAAAAAAACCCTGGGTCCATGGGCTTTTTTTAAAAAAAAACGAATTTTTGCCAACCCTGGATCTGCTACCTTTTTGTGTGACCAAGATGATATAGTTGTTTTTTAATCATTGCCAAAAACAGTTAAACATATTTGTCATTATAAAGTTAGTTTTATTAATAAATTTAACACATTAATCTGAAGGCTGAACTTAAACGCTAGCATGTAGTTGTTGGTTTTGGACATTTTTAATGTTTTAAATAATGATTCTTGAAGATTTTTTTGATTTAAGTCAAGTTATCATTTTAAAAGCTGTTTTAAAAGCCTTTTCTTTCCGCCAAGTCAGGAACAGGGCTGCAGAGTCAGAGGAATAATGACAGACGTTTTTTAAAGTCTTTGACTCTGACACATTTGCCCTAAAATCAGTCCAATTCTCTGCAGTCTTGTTCAGAAGGGAAATAAACAAGCCGCCAATTCGAGTGCTTGGGGTCACACAAAAACGTAACTACACTTTTTTTGTATTTTCGTTACTTTTGAGTACAGGCACAGATTTCAACCTATTTAACAGTCACAAGACCGTATGTCCACCTGGCTCGAGTTCTGATTTGTGCACGTGTGTCTACATATGATGTTTATCTTGTTTAGAGAAACATGATCGTAACGGCTGATACAACTGTCATCAACAAACTGGGACAAGTGTAGTTACGTTTGTGTGACCCCCAGCCCCCGAATTGTTCTGCATTCTTATCGCAAATTCAAAGGCATTTTAGTTTCTAGATGCATTTGCAATATTAAATCAAAACAAGTATACCTATTTATAATGTATATAAAGTTTGATTTTTCATAGTTTAACAGCAGTGCTTATTTTAGTTCATTTTGTGGAATTTTGTAACTTATTTTCCCCCTTTAGTGCAGTTACGTAGTTCCTGCCACCTGCTGTGTTCTTATTCTATTGATATTTGATATTCCTGCATATACATCCCACAAAAATTTTCCTGCCGTGGTATCTCTGTTTCTCATCTATGGGTAAGTAATATCAAATATTGTATTCAGGACAAATGTCAATTTTAATGATTAGTAAAATTTTCTAGCATAAATCTTATTTGTTTTACCATAGAATTAAAATGCATATTTTTTTTGTCTCAAGAACTTGACAATATTTATTTCCTTTTAATCAGTTGCTCTCACATTAATATTTAAAGTTAAGTGAAGGTTGATATTATGGCAACTTCAGAGCACTTGTAGAAGGTTTATTTTCTTAAAAGAGTACCCGCAGAGCATGGGCGCCCATATGCAAAGTTGCAAGGGGGGGGGGGCTCAAATATTTTCCCCGTGGTTTAGCAGAATATTTTCCCCGTAGAAACAGATTTCAATACAGATTAGAGTCACTAAAATTTGACACTTTTAATAATTTATTCATTTCTGGATGGAGAAGAAATGTTTTTACATTTTTGCAAAGAAAAAAGTACTAAAAGCAAGGAAGTTCTAATTTCAAAGGTGGGGGCTCGAGCTCCTCCTTGCCCCCCTATATGGGTGCCTTTGCCGCAGAGTGTTCGGCTATGAGAATGAATTGTATTTAAAAATGAGTCAATCTGACGGCAAGGGCAAGGTGCCAATTTTATTCTTTGGTTTTACTTTATTTTGAGTCCAGTTGATAAATAGATTTTTTATTTTAAACTGTTCAGGGTATCTAATTTCTTTTCGAGATTTTCGAGGAAGAAATAAAACCTCAACAAATCAAACTATCAACCTTACTACTGACAAAAGTCGGAACTAAAATTTTCAATAAGGTGGCAGGTGGCATCTTTGCATTAATTACCCGTTGATGACAAGTTTTTCTTCAGTTATTAATTTGACATCAGTATTTTTAAATCTATCCAAGTTTAGTGCATGATTTCAAGTTTCACGTTTTCCGTCTTAAGTTAATCCCTTCCGCTTTTCCGGAATATGAACTGATAAAAGGTGGCAACAGGGTTCGCACGGGTCATGGAAATCCTGGAAAGTCATGGAAAAAAATAAACAAATTTTAGACCTGGAAAAGTCATGGAAAAATAATATTTTCATTAAAAGTCATGGAAATTTATTTAAAGTCATGAAAAAATGTCTTGAGTAGTAAGAAAGTAACAATATCTGAAAGAGCACTAGAAATATTGAGTGGTTTAGTAATATTGCATATGACTTGAACAATCTCAGAAACAAGTCCGAGTTTTGGAATCCAATTTCATCCGCTTCTGTAACAGCCTTTCGCCTTTTCATGTAATGTGATTTTACTACTAGGACATCACTAATTTTGAATTCACCATTATTTTCTGCACTTTTTATATTTTATATTCTGTAGTAGTGGACTTGCACTTTCTTGATTTTTGCCACGCCCCCTCAAAAAGTGTAATTGAATTGCACCCGAGTTCATTTCAACTACTTGTAAAAAAATCATTATTAAATTTACCAGAGTTTATCTTAATATGTTGAAGGCTTTAGAAAGTGAAGATTTTACTCGGGCAATAGAACATAGAAATGAGGGAATTCTAATACTCTAAAACAGTGGTGCCCAACATACAGCTCGTAAAACTGATCCCCTTGTGGCCAGCTGAAATGTCTGATTTAGAAAAAAACTGGAAAACGTGACTTTACTTTAATGAACGAATATAGTATATTGTTCAGTTACATTGGGGTGAGTAGATGCACTATTGACACCAAAGGGCAATGTTTTTGTGAAGTAAATTTATTATTGGTAACTTAGTCATGACCCATTCAATTTTTGTCCCATTCATTACTATTCTGCCCTATTTGTTAAATATTTGTTAGACATTTAAACATCTGTGTATTGCATTTTTACTTTACTTGAATTGATATGATGAAGACAAATAAGAATAATTTATTAGTTTCTGCAGTGCACTGATATTTTTTCAGTCACAAGTGCCCTCCAATGAGGTAGTGGCACTCACATAAAAGTTGTTCAAAAGCCCAGTTCCGAAAATTGGCAAGTTTGGCATTTAATAGTACTATTCTCTTTGTGTAACAAGGTTATGAAAATTTTTATGAAGTCATGAAAAAGTCATGGAAATTTTTTATCCAAATTGAGTATGAACCCTGTGGCAAGTGTTATTTTCTTGACACTTTATCCATCTTGCAATCATTTATACATTGTGCTCCCTTCTTGAATCTCCCCATTTATTTATGATTCATTAAGCATCACCATCTATTGATATGTTTGTTTTTCATGATCTAGAACGTCGTTTCTCAACCTTTTCCAACCCTCAGACGGGCAAGAGCTTATGGAAAAAATTCACAGACCAATATTCCCCCCTCCCCCTTTCTTTGCATGTGCAAAAAAAAAAAATAATAATAATAATAATAATCTTGTGAAAAAAATGTGCAAGCAAAAACAACTGAGGGTTTTCTTCTTTCATTTTAACGGAATTATAATAATAATAATGAATTGATAAATATATAAATGTAACCGCTTTGTGTTGTTCTGTTATAAAAAATATTTAAATGTTAAGAATGAAATAAGTAATTATTCTAAAAGTTACGCATAATTAATAAACAATATTGAAAAATCATTGAAAACTGCAAAAATAAATCACAAAATTCATGAGAAAGATGTCCTGTAGGATATTATTATTATTTTTATAGTGTTTTCTTTTGAGCAATCACCTATTATTTATTGCTCTCACTTGACCTGATTTGATGTTCCTTAGAATTCATTTTGTCATGCTAATATTGCTAATTCCTCAGGTCTTTGGGCCTTTGAAAGCATGTCCCTCCTAATGGGTAGCGGCATCCTTATCCACCAGAATCGATTTTATTTATATTCGACCCCCTCTCGACTTGACACAACCCTCTTCAGAGAAAAACAGCATCCAGCCGTTAACATTCATTTGAGCTTTGACATTTTGAATTCAGATTATGTTTTTCACAACTATGATTGTGATAGAAGTCATTTGGAGAAACAAGAAACCTAAGGAACAGGGGCCTATCTCAATTGGAGATTGTGAAAAACGTAATTTGGATTCAAGAGGTCAAATTAATCCTAATAGCTGGATGTTGTAAATCTCTGAGAACTGTTCAAGTCAGAGGCCGCAACTAAAATGGGGGGGGGGGGGGAGGCAAAAAAAAAAAAAAAAAAACAATAACTAAAAGCCAGAGGACTTAGTGGCAACAAAAAAAAGAGAAAAAAATACAAAATTTTGCTAAGGCTGGTTTTGAGAGCATATGAGTGGTAATTGATGCAAATCTAATGGTTTTACTCACGTTCTTGACTCATGTACAATTTTGATGAATTATGTGCATAACTTTCCCCAAAGACGCACTTAGACATGAATTAGACTTACATTATTTATCCCGTAATATACATAAATGTCACAAACATCTGGTAACAATTTCATTAAGCAAGTATGGCTTAAGTAAAACAATTGATTTACTAATGTCTGAACAATGAATACATAAAGTAAAAATTACTGCTTGTGCTAAATAATGTACAAAGTAAAACAAATAATTATGATCTGAAAATTTTGACACTTCTTTTTTTATAATTTCTAGTTTGGGTTCCTAAATTGGAAAATAAATTGAATGAGCTGTAAAGGGAAGGGGCGTTGCCCCCCCCCCCCCCCCCGAATCACCGCCACTGATTCAAGTTACAACACTTAACAGTAGTTGCTATTTATTGAAATTGAAACTGTTATTAATTTTTTTGCTTGGTTATCATTTTCTCTCGTTTCAATAGTAGATTCTGGCAATCCTCTCTTTCAGGTGGTCAATCACTCCCGTGATGTATCCGGTCTCCTTCCTCTTCAAAGAGCCGAGCACTGCCTATATTTTTCTCATCGTTATCAACTTGTTTGTGGGAATTACTTGCATAGTTACGTCTTTCCTGCTCGAAGTATTCTCGGAAGATGCTGTGAGTATCTTTGTTTGATGTAGCTTAAGTCGTTCTATTGTCCACCGTGACTCTGAGATCGCATCAAGTTTCATCAATATGCGAGGGTTGTGAATTAAATACAGTAGAAGACTTTTATAACGCCGACTATATAACGCAATTCTCTATAAACCGCACAACTTTTCAAAAGTAAACAATAGGTTTTGAAGCTTAAAAAATCCCTCTATTTTGATTTGCAAAAATAAAAATTGTTAGGAAAATTAAATTTTGAAAGTTTTTCGTCTTTCCATCTTATTTCAAAGCTTTTAAATTGAAAATTAGTACTCATAGTAAATAGAAAATACCAAATGGCTCTTGAAATGCAGCTGCTATGCACACCATGAAGCTAGCAGAAGTGCTGGATTTTGATTGTGAAACATATTTATTTGTGAATAACTAATTGTAATATTGGTGCTTTAATACTCATTGCAGATAAAACTCTTTCTGAAGTGCTAATATATAGATATATTCTGAATATTAGTTTCAAAATTTGTGAAATGATCTGTATAACGCAAAAACCTGTATAACACAAAAGCTCTGGTAACAAGGTGTGCGTTATAATGGTCTTCTACTGTAGTGACACCTTGACCCAGAAACTCGCTGAATAGCAGGCATGTGCAAATGGGTATGAGAGCGGTGAAGTGGGGCTGTTGTGAATGTGTATAAAGCAATAGGGGTAGTTGTTATGTGGCGTTAAAGTCGAGTTTTATTTTCATCGCTCTAAAGAATATTTTTAAAAAGTGACCAGCAATCATGGTTTAAAATTGAGATTTTTTCTTCTTTTCCTTTCTTTTATTTCTTTCTCTCTTTCTTTTTAATTAGTGATTCGCCGATATATTACCAGTCGTTATACATCACCATATATATCCGATATTTATTTTGGAAATATCATGATATTTTCGATATTTAAATTTTCAACTATGGTATTTTCAATATAAAAAATATGTTAATCATAGTAATTTTGTTTATTCATTGTTAAAAATAACCAAAAAGTTATTTACTATATTTTATAATGTATAAAACATCAGTAAAATAACATTCCTTTTTTACTTGTGTTTTACATTCAAAAAATTATTAGTAATGTAACAATTTTAATTCACATTAAAAGTCCCTCAGTAAATATTAAACATTGCTCAGAAAAAAAAGAAAATGTCATTTGACTGTGTAACGACTAATGCATATTATTTATTTCTTAATCATATAAGTAGTAAAAGTAGCTAACCAGAAGAAAAATGATTAAAACAGCTAATGCTAATTTAACTCCATTAAAATTGATAGAAATGTAAACTGAAATATTAGATATAAATAATGAAAGAAACATTAATTTGAAGTCTACATATTGCAATTATAATATAAGAAAATTAAGGAGATTTGAAGACGCATTTACTATTTTGAAGATTTTAGTTTGTGCTGACTGAAAATATCCAATATATAACAAAATATCCGATATATATATATATCTATCCGGTATATATATATATCAAAATATCCGATATATATCAAAATATCCAATATTTTTGAAAATATGATATTTTCGAACCCTGGTGAGAAAGCATGCCTAGAAAAAGCATGTTCTTAAACTGGAAACAGTTTTCAAATAGTGTATAAATACATCAAAATAGTCATTTTGTATGATAAAAAATGTAGTCATTTAGTTTTTAAATTTGAATAGTGTTTGAAAGTCATTTTTTAGCTCTAGCTTAATGATACAGGTATGGAAATAATGGAAAGGCTTGGTTGATGCATTGACGTAAAATGATGCATTGACGTAATTGCTGCACCCGCAAAAAAGGTGTCAAAAACAATTAAATGCTCAAAAACGCTGCACTTTAAAAGATGATTCACTCAACCATGGTGTATTAGAGTAATAATTACAGAATAAGAAAGCATGTTAAAAGGAAGGTAGAGGAAGAACTGTACATTGTAGCCTCAGTAGCAGAAGTGCCCACAAGGGGGGGATTATGGCGCAAGTTGCGCCATCAAAAAATTTTTTTTTTGGGGGGGGGGGGATTTTTAAAATTTCTTTTATTTATGTGTTTATTGATTTATTTTTAATTTAAATTATTTTTTATTTTATTTTATTTTATTCTTTTATTTTTTATTTCATTTATTTAGTTTGTGTTTGTCATTGGCGTAGCACAGAAATTTTCTAATAAAATAATAATGATAATTAAAAATAATTAAATGCATAAATAAATAAAAAATATTTAAAAGAATTAAAAAAATATTAAAAATAAAAAATAAATAAAAATTATTTTTAAAAAGTAAATAAATAAAATAAAAAAAGAGCTAAACACAAAAGGGGGGGAGAGTTGAGGAAAATTTTGAGGGGGATGGGCACCCCTGCTCAGTAGGATATCCTACTGTTATTCCTGGGATTAGATGTCTTACTGTTGCTCTGAGGCGACGATGTATACTTGCGTATCCATCTGTCCCCCTACCTTTAAAAAAAATGTTTAAAAAACAAGCTGAGTGAAATTGGTTACTGATTTTGAGAGAAAAGTGGGGAATGTTTTGATGCACATGTTTATGCTGCAAAATGTGCAATGTTCATATTTTTGTATTAAAAAGTTTGTTTTCGTGATCACAATTTTTTTTTTAATATTCCTTGTGACGAATATCACAGTACGCCGCATCCCGCCGCCAAGAGAACCAAACGTGAGCAGCCAACAAAAGCAAATGTACCGCCAAAAAAGACGAAAGAAAATAAAAGTGCGTGGATATCCGTGTTTTGCAGTAATTTGTTAACAGACAAAATTTTTGCAATTAATTTAAGCAAGACTTTTGAAATGAGCAAAGTCCACGCGCATACGCAGTCGCAAATTTGTGACATCCACGATTTGACGTAGAGTACAGTTGCATACATCTTCTGACTCATTCAAATTTAAAATTTGGGTTTTTTTTTTTTTTTTTGCTTGGTCATAACATACGTTATTTTGTCTTTTTAGTGAACTTTTAGACAAAACTAGGCATTAAACAAGACAAAGAGTTCCATCAAAAGAAAGATAAATCACCCAACAGTTAAAATTATTCCATAAAATGTAAAATAATCCGCGATTTAAGAAAAAATGTAATTAAACAAAAAGTGAAAAGCTAGATTAAATTAGCCCACAAGTTGTAAAACATTACTTCATGAAAATGTTGAATGCAGAAACTGTAGTAGAATTTATTGCGAAGTTCTAAAATACTTGAAAACAATATAATTTAAAATATAGTATTTTATTACCCAAGTAGTTTTCTTTGCAACAGAGAGAATACAAGGATTGCAATAAAATTTAAATGGCCAACTTCTCACCAAACGAACATAGAATCTTATTATAACATGACGTAAAATTAAGCTTGCCATTATTGTTCCTTGAAAACACAAAACAACGTTGTTTCAATTGACTATTTATGACTTGAAATTCTCAATTCTAAAAATGCGGACAAAGTAATAATATCAATGCAAAAAGATGTGATATCTCAACAAAAACAACCCTGTTGTAAAAATTTCCTACCAAGAAAACCTTTAACTCTTCCCCACAAAAAAGAAAGCCATCATCCTTAACTCAAAAACCCTCATCCTTAAAAAGTCACGATATCTAGTTTGCCCGCCAAGTATCTGCCAAACTAGCATCCTCCCTGTTCTCTTTCATCACACCTACTTCCGTTAGAACCTCCTCCCACCTTCAACTCCTCAGAAATATCGATAGATCCTTTAAATTGTTTATCCTGTTTGGCGGGAAGCTTTTTGCTCACCAAGCAACCACCTCAATTAGAAAAGCTTCCCGCCAAGGTGTGATGAAAGCGGAGAACAGGGAGGATGCTAGTTTGGCAGATACTTGGCGGGCAAACTAGATATCGTGACTTTTTAAGGATGAGGGTTTTTGAGTTTAGGATGAAGGCTTTCTTTCTTGTGGGGAAGAGTTGAAGGTTTTCTTGGCGGGGAAATTTTTACAACAGGGTTGTTTTTGCTGAGATAATTGAACTAACATCAGTAAATACAGGTTTTTCTTTTTTTTTGCTTCCTCATTACTTTCTTTCTGCAAGTGAACTCCAATCTATTCACAGAAAATTCGTGAATTGGAAATTTGGTGTTTCCCAAATATTTCGAACAGTTGACCTTTTACTGTAATTAAAGCTTTTAAGATAATATACAATTATATCAAATATGCCAATATCTATATCTTTATTGTTTAGTTGAAAGAGTTGGACTACAATCGGGGCTGTAAAAGTGAAAGTCGTCTGTAAGCGTCGCTTTGGCAACATGGCCACTCTTCCAAAAATTTAACTTTAAAACATGCCAACACTGTGGCATCTCTTTGGAAAATCACTGCATTTATAAAGATGCTTATAGCGTCACATTTACTTTTTGTGAGGTACACTTTTTTTGGTTATACAGACAGTATAGGTACAGATCTTTAAGTCAGTGTAATCTTATACTAGAATATTTGATGATAACGGGTATAATTTTATCCTTTCAGTATTTAGGAGAAGTGCACAAAATGCTGAAGACCACATTTTTATTGTTTCCTAACTATTGTCTTGGTCGGGGCCTTATGGATATTGCATTTAATGAATATCAGAACTTTTTTCTTTTCAAAACAGGTAATTATTTTATACTTCAAGCCCAGTTTCATAGGTTTCATTTGTTTGACCCTTTGTTATGATTTAATGTTCTTTAAATTCATTCACTAACTGTATTATTGATTCTGGTATCACTTCTAATATGTAATTTTAAATCATTACTTGTTGTGCAAGCTATACTTGTTTAAGTAAATCTCTTTCTTAATCTGATTAGTCTTGACCAATTGATAACCCTACATTTCTTCATTTTGCATTGTACTTTATTTTTGCAGCAACATAGCATTTTATTTATAGAGAACTGAAAAAGTGAACCCAAAAAATTTTGCATTGCAAAAGAACTGTAAAAAAAGACTATTTATTGGTCTCTGGCTTTTGAAAATTTTCAAAATGATATAATCTTCTCCTCATAAAATTTACCCATAGAAAATAGATGGTTTGAAATAATAAAACACTTTTTTCATCTATAAAAAGTGAATTGAAACATATAACAAGTTCAAAATCTAAGATCAAACTTCATAAAGTAGCCACTTTCCAAACAGTAAATGTTGCAAAAATTAAGAATGGTCCAATAAGAGTTGTGAAGTTTGGGCACACAACATTACACAAAAACAAAGACAGTTGTTTTACTACCCCATAATTACAGAATTGTTTTTTTTTTTCTAATTTTCATTACAATGCTCACACGTTTGGGAAAACAAAATTTTGCAGAGAAAAAATATTTTTAAAAGGTTTTGGAAAGATAAAAGTGTATTAAGCTAAATTGATTTCAAATGACTCTGAAATGCTAAGTTGTCTGCATATTTTAATTTTTACTGTATCAGTTCCTTTTTACATCATATTCTGTGCAGAATCTGGCAAGATTTTTAAAATGAGAGTTTCATCAGAAAATAATTTCTATTTTCATGATTTACGTCTCGTAATGTAAATATTTAGTTTATCTTCCATTAATTTGCAAGTTAATCAATTAGATTAGATAGATAAAATTATTGGTGATAAATACGTCATGAAAACATACTCGTCTCTTAGTTTGTAATTTTCAACATTAAATGTCAAAATGAAAGTAATTTTCTTTTTTATATTTATCTTTTTGTTATTACTGATTTTTTTTTGTATATATTTATTTATTTATTTTTAATATAAATTTATAGTATAAAGATTTCGTATGAACTAATATCTAAGTTTTGTCATATAATTCATCTGTTTGCAGATTTGAATTATGTTTAAATTAAACTGTCATATTGTTCTTGCACTCAAAACGAAATAACTTATGTTGTTGGTTCATTATTCTTTGTTGTTACTTAAAGGTCAGTATGACAAAATGAAGTCTCCTTTCGCATGGGATCTAGTGACCCGTAATTTGGTCGCCATGGCATTTTCAGGACTGGCTTTCTTTTTCATTACTCTGCTCTGTGAGTTCAACTTTTTCAGGAAACCAAAGTAAGTGCTTCAGACATATGTCATAGTCCCTTATTGAGTCTTATGTATTTTTTTACTTTTAAGGACTCCGAACAAGCTGTTTTTACTTCCGTTTACTGGTACTTTCCTGAACCCAAGGTCCTATAAATGTTGCTCTTTGAAAAAGTATATACAGTAGCATACCTTTGCGATGAAACCCTATAAAACGTAACTCCCTATAAAGGGCACAACTTTTCAGAAGTAAGGAATAAGTTTTTCAGTTTCAAAAGTACTTCATCTCACCTTCAAACATAACTATTCTTGGGCAAATTAAATTTTGGAATAGATTTTCATCATGCTATCTTCATTTAAAGTTTTTAAATGATAAATGTTTTCATAAAAAAGCACCACATTGTTCTTGAAAATGCAGCAGCTGTTAGGCAAACCATGAAGCTAGTAAAAGTGTGCAACAATGCACTTTCTTTTCATTTTAAAACATATTTGAATGACAATATACTAAGTTGCATAATGAAATCAGAAAATTCATGATCAATTGGAAAACGATAGTGTTAATCGATTCAAGTGTTTAAGAAAAAGGAATTGCTTTAATAAGTATGTTTATAATTTATTATGTTATTATTTCTTAAAAATTAACTTGAATTGGGGAAGGAAGGAGTCTATGGTGGCCACAGGTCCCAATTTTCGAGACCATGTCCAAATATTTGTATTTAAGATCATTTAATCGATAATGACGTAAAAATCTCCTATTACACAGCCCACTTTTGAAAAATACGAGGCGTGTTTTTAAAGTAAGTTCCGTTTTTATATAAAAAAAAGAACGAGTACAGATAGAGCTAAGTAATTTAGTGCACAAAAATCTACCACCCTTACGCTATTTTTTCGACATTGCTCCCGTGATTTTCCAAGCATTTGTCATAGCGTGGTGCAGGTTTTTGTATACCTATTCGTACAAAGTTACCGCCCGTTTAGTCAACCATGAGGACTCTTACAGGGCTTTGGCTGGGGGCGTTTTTGAACATCCTCTGGTCTGCCCTCACCTCGCTCGCAACATCTTTCATTTGTTTCGGCATCTAAAGTCTTTCGTAGGTGGTCTGTGGCACAACAGCAATAATGAGCTCAGAGAACATGTTATCCCATGGCTGACTACACAGGCGGCAATTTTCTATGAATAGGTATACAAAAACCTGTACCACGCTATGACAAATGCTTGGAAAATCACGGGAGCAATGTCGAAAAATAGCGTAAGGATGGTAGATTTTTGTGCAATAAATTTCTTTGCTCTATCTGTACTCGTTCTTTTTTTATATCGAAACGGAACTTACTTTAAAAACACGCCTCGTATGTCAGCATGGGGGGTTCTGCCCACCTAATCTCCCCTCTGACCCTCCCACATTTTTGGTGCCTATGCGTGCAGTTTGTTGACTTAAGTTTCCTTGTTGTCCATCTATCGTCTGCTTCGTCCTTCAGGGACATCCAGCTGCCAGATTATTCCCTCGACATCGAGGACGATGATGTTGCGGCCGAGCGGAAGAGAGTCTTGACTGGACAGGCCAATTCAGATGTACTGCATCTCATCGATCTCACAAAAGTACGTCATTTCCTTTCCCTCGTTAAAACTCTTCTTAAATTGGTTGGGTATTGGGCAAGCGTGGACGTGCGCAATAGGGTGGTGCAAAAAAACTTTTTTTCAGCTAGAGTCCAGGACACCCCCTATTTTTTTTTTACACTTACTAATAGCATTATACTGTAAAAGTATTAGCTTCTTACTCAAATTCTAAGACGGTGGTCGATGACCCCTTAATTTAACATTAGCCGTAGCATAGAAAATGCCACAAATTGTAATGTATATGCATACTAGCTGTACCCAACGCGCGTTGCTACGCCAACAAAAAAAAATATACTGATTATACTGATTTTCATGACAATCGGTTGAACGGGGCAGAAGTGACTACTCTGCAGTGCCACCTGGTGGCGAGTGGCTTCAATGAGCATATTATGCACCTTCTCCGTGGAAAAAATACATATATATAGCAATTTTCATAATAATCGGTCCAGGTATGCAGTGAAGCCGTGACTATACTCAAATTTTGTACTCACGCAGTTTGCAAGATCAATCCATCGCTAAAAATATCAAATAGAAAAAGTTTTAAATCCCCCCGTTGCATGAAAAGCCATAAAACAATAAAGAAAGAATTTATTTGTTCAAACTCAAGAAAAATGGCAACAGCTAACTTCTTATCAATTTATCCAATGGATAGTGACTTAAATTGGAATAAAAAAGGAACTATCGATCGGATTTTTTTCGAACTGGTCTATAAACATTCCCAGTACCAAAAATAACAAACGGTGAAAGTTTCAGCCAAATCTGCCGGGTAGTTTTTGAGTTCAGGGATGACATACAGACAAACATTTATTTTTATATATATTGATTTCTAGTGTATGTTATAATATGTAGCATTGTTTTTTCAGTTCAAAGTATTTTTTCAACCCCTCTCCCCACATTATTGAAGTTTGAGCAACCTCTTTCAGTTGTAATAGGAAGCTAAAATTCTTCCAGTATATTGCTATCCACAAGTCCGAAAATATTGAGGGGTGTCCCGGTATCTAGGAGAAACTTTTTTTTTTACATGTATTTTTGAACCACCCTAGTGCGCAATCTTTTTTCTGACGACGAAGTAAAGCGAACGCAATTTAGGTTAAGCAGTTAGGTATTGCAGTCAAGCCAGGACTAAAGCAGAACTACAGGCAATAGACCAGCAGACTGGTTGTCAGATCCAGACAGGGCTGGATTTGGAAGTATGGAGGCCCCAGGGCAATGAAGGAGTGGAGGCTTATAATCAGGGTTCGAAAAGATCATCATATTTTCGAAAATATATCCGGTACTTTGACATATATCCGAATATTTTGATACGTATGTATACTATATCCAACATTTTCGATCAGCACTTTAATAGTAAATACATCCTGAAGTTACTGCTATTTATATTTGTATATTATTATTATTATAATTTATAGGGGAGAAAAAATGTAAAATTTGCTGACCCGTGAAAGTTGGGATATTTTGTAAAAATTTTATTGGGGGGGGGTCTTTGTTGTGTAGGCCCCAAGGCAGTAGCCCAGCCTGCCCTCCCCTAAATCACGCCCTGCATCTAGAGACTGCAGTTTTGACACTTGTTATGGACTCACCAGTCTGGAATAGGGAATAACCAGGCTGGAGGTAGATGGCATCTCCTTGAAGCTGAAAGTACCAACAAACTAGAAGCTAAAGTAAATTTCTCATACCGGCAAAATTCCACAACAAAAGTACGACTGGATCAGTAATTTACTGCTTGATGCCTAACTTTTGTGATTCATACAAAAGTAATTTTCTTTTCCTGCTGGAATGTATTGAAACATTTTTTGCAAACTTGAAACTTCAAAAAGAATTACATACTAAGATACAGTACAACTTTGGGTTTTATTTTATTTTATTTTTCTCCTTTTTTTATGGCTTATTCTATCAGAAGTAAACATTAGGTATGGCCAGCAGATGTTGGCTGGGAAGCTGGGAGAAAGTTCTAATTCTTCAAAGGGTGCCATGAATCAGAAAAGTTTGGGAACCCATGGACTAAAGTATGTGTAAATGACATTTAAATAGTGAAATAGTGGAATGAAATTTTTTAATGTCATGCACATAGAAATTGGGAGATGAGCAAATTTTGCTACTTCTAAGTTACCCATGAAGATTACGCAATATGCAGCCAGAGGGTATAACTAAAGCTAAAAGAATATTTTGTCAATGTGTGAAAATGAATAAAATGAACTGAAACTTATTTGTTGCGTATTTTAACCATATTCTACTTCAATACGTTTGACAGGTAAAAAGTAAACTTTGAAACTTCTAATATTGATTTTAATTTTCATAAAGACACTTTCTTTCAGTATTATAATGCTTTAAATATTGTTTAACTACTCTCATCTGCTCTTTTTTTGTTTTCCAGATTTATAACTCCAGAAACATGAAAAAGCTCATTGCTGTAAATAAATTGTGCCTGGGTGTGCCTGAAGGAGAGGTAAAAACATCTTCTGAAGTATTTAACGCGTTACATTTTCATTTTAATAACCCACACAACTATACCACATCCTCATATACAGTGGCTCCCAAAAGTGTTCGTACACCTACGACTTTCAATGAAATAGGCCCTTATCCATTGGTTAGAATTAATATTTCGGAATAGGTATTTTATTGTAAGATCTATGATCTATTTTTAACAAAACTACCCAAAAATTTTTAATAAAACATTAAAGCTTATTTTTTAAAAAATCAAAAACCAAAAAGCGCCGGAAATTTTATCTCACAAAAGTCTTCGTACACTTTGAAAAAATGTCAAAAAATTAGTAAATAATCTAACTTTTTACTAAGTTATTATTTAGTAGAATATCATGCAGTAACAACAACAGCTTTTAAACGTCTGGGAATAGATTTCATTGTTTGTTTCTTTCTTTTTTTGTGCAATTTCTGAGTAAGTGTTCAGCCGCACTACGAGTCTTACTGTTTCTAGTTCGCTTTTCGTTTCAATGGTGTATTTTCGTAATCTAGCCACCAGATATCTCCAAATATGTTCCATTAAGTTTAAATCTAGCGATTGAGGAGATATTTCCAAGCTTAAGGACAAATTTTGAGGCACCAAACGCGAACATGTGCTTCTTATCGTTATCTTGATAAAAAAACAAAGTTGTTTCTGATTACCAAATTTTGGGGTAATAGTTTTAAATTGCTTTTTAAAATATTTAAATGAACAGCATAATTCATTATTTCATCAAAAAATACCAAATTTCTAAGTCCTGATGCTGAGATGCACCCTCACACAAGAACATCTTCACCGTTCTGATTAACCAATCCAACTAAGTTCTTAAGATTAAATTCCTCTTTTTTTCTTTCATTTACAATTATACAACAATTTAACCCAAAATGTTGAATTTATTTTCGTCTATAAATAAGACGTTGTTCCAAAACGTATTGAGCTTATTTAACATTGATTTTACAACGGAAAGTGTAAGCTTACTGTTTTTCGCACGAACAAGAAAATTTCTGCGGGAAGAGGTCCCATTTAATCTAGCTAATCCGAGAACTTTTCGAACAATTTTAGGTAAAAATTAAACGTAAAATGTTTCATTCAATTCTGTAGAAACTTTTTCAGTTCTGAAATGTGTATTTTTCATATTTTTTTTAACTGTAAACCTCCGATCACGCTTTGTTAACTTTGCCAGGTGACCTTTTCTTACCTTGTTTTCGATCCGATTCTTGTCTTTACAGCATTTTATCAAGTACTTCACTACGGAATGGTATAAATTAACTAATTTAGAGACATTTCAAATCAATTTACGGCTACTGTGAGGGAAAAAACCAAATTTCGAATCGTGTTTGTTGTTTTTTACGCATACCTGCCATTATAAAATAATAAGCAGAATATTAGGGAATAAAAACACAAAAAAATAAAGTCAAATGACTTTACAGTATCATTACAATGCAAAAATGATAAAAAAAACCCACATATGATAATTTTAATTATGAATTTATTCGAAACTATTTCAGTGTACGATGACTTTCGTGGCGTATTTTTTCTCTGTCTCTTCGTTTTTTGACAAATTTCAAAAATAAAATCTGGCAATATTCCAAAAAATACTACTGGGTTTTATTCACAATGGCATAGGAATGGTGTGAAAAAAAATTGGACTTCATATTCGAATTCAGTTTTGTGTTATTTTGGTTTTACTACAAAATTTCAAGGTGTACGAACACTTTTGGGAGCCACTGTAAATAATAGCTGATGATCGAGTAACTCGCGTGTTTCAACAATGAAACTCGCACCACAGCATGATCGTTTGATAACATGTTTTGGTATGTTTAACACGCAGGGAAAAGCTTTATTTTGACAAGGCTGAACTCGATCCGGCAACTTGACTGTTTTACTGGTAAGACTAATTTCAGGGGAATGAAGAAATGAAAGAATGCTCAACAATAAGCGCTACCTACTGGAGTTTAGGGTTCATCCCCTGGTGTTAGGGTTAAAATTTCAAGTATCAAAATATCATCAAACAGGCAACGCCTTCGTTCAAATGTAGAAGTAATTTTCACCCGTCATACCTTGACGGGCGACTTTCTAGTTTATACATAATAATGATTAACTTAAGTTAATCATGAATGACTCAGAAACAAAAATTTTCTTTTTTTCTTCTATATATCCCTCAAATTACGAGCTTTTTTTTTAAATGTGTTAAAAATAACTTTTTACTATTTATTGTTTTTTCTTATTATTTTACATTATGGATTTTCTTTCTCATACATATGAAAATAGTAATTAACGAGTTGTAACTTATCAAACTCAAACTCCTCATATGTATTTGAATTCATAAAGGGTTGCTAAATAATGCACAATTTTACGTGTGTACAGTTTCATGTAACTTTACCTGATGAATTATGTTTAAAGAGTTATTCCAAAAATATTATGCAACAAAATAGATCAAAACAATTCTAAACATCTTATTATCTAATATCATGCAATCACATGACTTCTTATTAATGTTGCCATTTCAGTGTCTGGGATTGCTGGGCGTGAATGGAGCCGGAAAATCTACTACATTCAAAATGCTGACCGGTGATACGAAAGTTACAGCTGGAGATGCTTTCTTAAATGGCTTCAGGTGACAACCTAAGAATTTATTTCCTCTCTCTTTTTTGCGTAGTGTGTGGTTGTGGTTTAAACAACACTCACATTCTATGTTTTTATGTCACGAATTTGAACAAAAAAATTAAAATAAGTGAATAAAAATGCTGCTACAGATTTTAGAAATTGTTTTAAAAGTTCGGATTTGGCTTTTTTCGTGTAACTGGCGGGAAATAATTCAAAAAGCATTGTAACATTATATGGTGGTTGGCCAAGTTTTCATCAAATACTATAAAACGCTAGCACAGCCAGAAATACTTTCTGGTGGGGATTTTTGATTCAAAATACCTTTTGGGTTTTTTTTTTTTTTTTTGATGAGAATTGCTTTCGGGAAGGGTTTTTTTAGTCAAAAATACCTTCTGGAAAGGTTTTTTTGATGAAAAATACCTTCTGAAGAGGGTTTTTAATCAAAAAACCCCTTTTATATGCATAAACTACTGTGTCAGAATTTGCATGTATGTTAAAACCAATGGCTCGGGGGGGGGTCATCCCCCCCCCCCCTCCCCGTTGCTGTGCTACTGCTATAAAATAATTTAAATAGAAGTAGATGCATGCATTAAAAAATGTATTGAAACATATGTAAAATTAATTTTATATGTGATCTGACCAGATAGAA
This sequence comes from Uloborus diversus, assembly GCF_026930045.1. Lineage (NCBI taxonomy): Eukaryota > Metazoa > Arthropoda > Arachnida > Araneae > Uloboridae > Uloborus > Uloborus diversus. The sequence continues at coordinate 4,502,128 of NW_026557987.1, read as the reverse complement.
TACTTTAATACTTTCAAAACTGGATATGAAATGCAATGCCTTAAATGCAGAACCCTTTTTCCCCCCAAGATTTTTTTTAATCAGCTGAAAGGAAATAAGTTGTCGAAACTGATTTAAATCATAATACAATAGGTTATTTGTCATAGAATATGAATAAAATCAAGTTGGCATTATTTAGGTAGCAACGGGAATGCAGTAAATTGAGAAAGGTAATATACGGGAAGAAACAACACACTAACAGCATTAAAGAAAATAGAGACCAATGAGAAAAACTTTAAAAAGGGAAAAACCTTAAATACATGAGACATTAAATCAGGGTTCTACTGTACCATGCCAAGAATATTCATTATTATGCAACTTGAAGTTAAAAACTTCATTAAAAATGTATCTTCACTGTTATTGTGCAGCATAAATATACATTGGGCCCTCGTATTCTCCTTTTGCATTTAAATTTTTTGGTACATAGTGAAATCCTGGTATGACAAGTCCCATAGGTCGTGTACCACTAGTCCCACATAAGTTGAAAGCGAAAGCTTTTAAATGAAAATTAGCATACGCATCAAAAAAGTATCATATCATACTTCAAAATGCAGCTGTAATGCAAACCATAATGCTAGTGTTATTACAGGTTGACTTTTGGTTATGAAACATTTATTTGTGAATGATAACTCAGCTGTTTCAATTAAGCTTTAATACTCATTGGTGTTGAAAGTTGTTCTGATGTGCAAAGAAATTGATATATTCTGAAAATTCTGTTCTAAATTTGAAATGATCTGTATGTAATGCAAAACCTCTGTTCCCAAGGTGTGTGTCATACTGCCGTAGGAAGGTGAGGGGCAGTATCTGCAGAAGTGAGTTTGAGATGTTTAAAGAAATGCTTTTTGGATGCCATACTAATAGTAGGAAAGTGTTGGAATTCGACTTTTTCATCATGCTTAATTTTCAGCTTGAATCAAATTACCTATCTTGTACAATAAATCTAAAGTACAGTAGATGACAAAAATAAAGAATGGAAAATTTGCAAATACTGCGCTTTACCATCCCATGTCAGTTTGACTGTCTTCTGCTGGACTTAAATTCCGATACAACAAATAGTATTTGTGTCCCTTGAAGTTCCTTGTAATGGGATTTCACTGTACGTTGAATATGGTTTGTTTTTCAGTTGCAGTTTAATTCATACATTTCACTCTTCCATTATTTTTATCAATTTTGTATTAATGTGTCTTCTTGCAGTCTACTGTTTTAATTTTTTTTTTCTAAATTGCTTTAGCATAAAGAAAGATTTGCGAAAAGTGCAGCAGTTTATCGGTTACTGCCCCCAGTTTGATGCACTGTATGATGAATTGACAGCTAGAGAGCACTTGAAGCTCTACTCTAAGTTCCGAGGCATCCCACCAAATGAAGAAGACAAAGTAAGTTTTTGTATTACAGTGAAGGTTTATGTTTATAGGTTTTTGAAAGGACTGTATGAAAAAAGCATACAAAGGAAAAAACATATAATAAGTATAGGTTAATGTGTATTAGACTTTGCAGGGACCAATTTTTAAAATGTATAATTGATAAAAAAAAGTATAAAAGAAACGTATAAACGGTGCTTCATTGTATTTTTTTTTCGCTAACTGATAAAAGGCTGTCTATAAATGAGGTCACACTTTTTTTCAAAAATTTTGCCCCCATCCCAGCCCTTTTCCCCTACACGTCAAAGTGTCTTTGTTTGTCAAGAGATCTTCTAATAAACATGGGACAACATGAGAAAGGAAGGAAAACTATAAACCAAGAATTTTTTGTTATCATTACTTGATTTATTTTATTAATTGCATCTGTTTCCCAATTATTTTTTAAGTATTTGGCTCCAAATTCGTGACCAAGGGCGCCCATATGCAAAATTGTAAGGGGAGGGGCTCAGATATTTTCCCCGTGGTTTAGCAGGATATTTTCCCTGTGGAAACTGATTTTAGTGCAGATTAATTTTTAAATTTTGATGTTTTTAATAAATGATTCATTAACGACTGGAGAAGAAATGTTTTTACATTTTTGCAAAGAAAAAAGCACTAAAAGCAAGGAGTTTTTAATTTCTAAGGGGGACGTGAGCGCTACTTGCCCCCCCCCCCCTCATAGGAGCGCCCTTGTTGTGACGTTGCGACTAATTGTGGCTTCCGATTTAATGTAATGACGGTCCACGCTGGTCTGCTTCGCGGGCCACATGTGGCCCAGGGGTCGTAGGTTGGGCACCCCTGAATGACATTAATACTTTCACTGGATTCCTGATGAAGCCTTGATTTGTTAACTTTTTCATTTCATAAAAGTAAGTTTTACAAAATAATTTCTTTTTTCTTGAAAATTTTGAAGTTTAACATACATTTTTGAAAGACTTGTGTGAATGCATTCAGAGTAGGAACTTTCAAATGCCTTGTAAGGAAATGTGTTGAACAGTTGCGACATTCTGTGCAGGTAATCGAGTGGGCCTTGAAGAAGCTGGACTTGGTGAACTATGCTGACAGAGTAGCTGGCACCTACAGTGGAGGGAACAAGAGGAAGCTGTCCACTGCCATTGCTCTTTTGGGAGCACCTGCCATTATTTTCTTAGTAAGTCTTTCTTTCCTTTGATAAATACTTCTGTGAATGAATTTCAAAAGTTCATGATGTCCCATTACGCTGAGGAATAGACTTTTGGCTATCTGAGATGTCTCTCTTTTTTTTTTTGACTAACTGAATCTCAGTTTTTGTCGATCACATCAAGTTTTTAAGCTGGATTGAGCTTGAAGTGACCAATTCACAAAGTATAGAATTTTTTTTTTTTTTTCGATGTAAGACAAAGGAATTAGGTTCGCGATAATTACATACGCATTTTTTAAAATTACAGTCGGACCTCCATATATCGAAGTAGCAAATTGCCGGAAAAAAATTCGATATATAGAAATTTAGATCTATAGAAACGATCGTATTTTATCATAAAAATATCCTAAAACGTTAAAATTAAAGCTAATTTTCGTGCATGAAACCCAATTTCTAATTTATACGAGCATCGGATTAAACGAAAGTTAATAACTGAAAAAGTAACAGAAATTACATTTTTGTGCCTTCATACATCTTCATTCTTCGGCAGTTCAACTTGATTCGCAACATGAGGGGATTTTCGTTTTGACAATGTAATCGAGAGAAAAGTAAAAAATAAATCTACTTAACTTGAATGATTTTTACTGCAGCTAAAAAGACTAGGAATGATAATCAACAGACAAAAGGGATAACTTGAAACTGATTTTACAGTGTTACTGGTTACAACTAAGATTTGAAATGAACTCGAGGGAATTTAAGAACTCCATAACGGAACAACGACCTATCTATACTCACCCCTCAACCTCAGATTCCTTATGAGTTTCGTAGCAACCTTTAGTGAACATAATGTTCTCCCCCAACGTTCATTTTTCATCAGATAAACAGTCTAAAGCGGAAAAAAACTTCGAATATTTTGAAAAATAATTTCGATATATAGAGATTTTTTCGATATATAGAAACAGTTTTTCTATGTAATGAACATTGAAATTTGCTGGGATTTCGATATATAGAAAATTTCGATATGTGGAAGTTCGATATATGGAGGCTCGACTGTACATTTCTATGTTACTGATAAGCACGAAATTATTTTACATTTCTTACTGAATTTTAACTTTTTGCCATGACACTAAAGGGAATTAAAGTTTCACAAATAACAATAATCCGGAAAATAAATGCCTTATTTCAATTTGAGAAGATTTATATCAGCCACTAAGAGAGAGCAGGGGGAGTTCTTGTGATACACTCTACCAATGAAAATGGTCCAGGGCCTCCGAGAGCCAAGGTTAACTTCTTACTCAAATTTTCTGTCGGTGCTCTATGCCCCCTCAATTTAACATTAGCCGTAGCATAGAAAATGCCAAAAATTTAAAAAAATTTCATTTTCCCAGCTGTTTTTTTGTAAATGATTATTTTATTGCAATGTGTATGCATATTATTACTGTATATTATAATATGTAGCACTTTTTTCAGTTCAATGTATTTTTTTAACCTCCCTCCCCATATGTTGGAAGTTTGGGGGTGGGGGTTGAGCACCCTCTTTCAGTTGAAATAGGAAGCTAAAATTCTTCCAGTAGATTGCTATCCACAAGTCTAAAAATATTGAGGGGTGTCCCGGTATCTAGGAGAAACTTTTTTTTTTACATGTATTTTTGAACCACCTCAACGTAGACTCCAAGCCAGTCCCCTAGTTTCTGACGAGGCTGACATGGCCTCTCGTCAGCCCTAAAATAGTCACATAGGGTGTAGAGAGAGAAAAACTTGAAGTGGTAGGAAAAAACTATAACGTGAGTTCTTTCCACTACTCAATAATCGTTTGGCCTATTAAGACTTTTGTGCCAAAAAAAAGTCAACCAAACCAACCATAAAATGAAGAAAAAATTGTTATTATTAAAGGTAAATGGGGTATTCCGAGAAAATTTTGATTTCCGGTGCCTCATGGTTTTCTAATTAGGGTAACGATAAGTGAAGTTCAAACTGTCAGGAAGTTGAAGAAATGCAAAGCCTTGAGTGAGCATGAACTCAAACATCCACTCACATCTTAGCTTTGCATTTTGAGTGTATTTGCAGTGATGTAGGGAGCTCCAGTTAAGCTTTGAAAAGCTATTTTCTGTGATTTTTTTGAGAATGTCTGCTTTGCTTGTATTTAGTCGTTTGTTTTATGTTTCTCTAAAATATACAGTATTATGATTTGGAAATGACTCAAACAAAATGAAGGAATTTGAGAGCTAGTCACAATTTGGATAAACAGAACTTCAGATGATTCAATATGGAAAGAAAAAAAGGTTTTGTATTGTATTAGAATTAAAAATGTATTAGAATTTAAAATATATACATGTTATTAAAGCAGGTTATTGCAATTTTATGTTTCTTGTTTCTTAAATGTGACATTAATAGGAAAACAATGTCTTACGCTTATAAAATTAAATTCTGTACTTTATTGAAAATTAGAGTAAAGGAAACAATATAATTTTTTTCTCAAGTTTTGTGTAAGAATCTTTATCTATCTTTTATTATTATTTATCATTTTTATTGTATTTTTTCCTCCCATTATTTTATCCAGATAAATACTGCTTCATTTATTTGGGGCTCTGAAACACTGTTATGTTTTCATCTGCTGAAAGCTTTCATTCACATTTGAACCAAAAATAAAATCGAACAATTTTCTCCCCCAATTTCTTAGGATGAGCCCACCACTGGCATGGATCCTTATACGAGACGTTTTCTCTGGGATCTCATCATAGAGCTTGTTAAAAGTGGGAGATCCGTTGTCCTGACCTCTCACAGGTGATATGAAATTTCTAGTTTGTGATCTTGCTAAAGTTTGCTTTGCAGTATGCTTTTTGTCACCAAAATAGGTTTAGTGCAGATTTTAAGGATTCTTAATTTATGTAGTACAGCCTGAGCACAAATGATAGACCCAATTTAAAAAAGTCGTATTTTTGAATCTACTGATCATAATAAGTGATACATAAATGTAAATAGAAATATACAGTAGGCGCCGCTTAATGTGATCACAGTTAATGTTATCATTCGCTTAATATTATCAGAATCACGAAGTCCCTGAACACTTGTATGTTAACAAACATTAAAAAAGTTGGATATTGTAATCAGCCTCTTCGTTTATTGTTATCACTTTTTCATAAACTTTCAATGTTTTCCCCGTTATTGTTCTTCAATTAACAGAAATACATAGGCAAACCTTGACCAGACTAACTTTCTGTGTAGCATTTTGTGATTTTCAATAGCAGTTCAAAATTTTTCTAGGAATGAAGCTACAGAAACTTCGCCCCCAGTGACCACAGACTCCCCCTAAGAGAACTTTCTTTTAAACCTAAAAAAATTCAGTCGCTGGACATGTTGCAGGCATTGATGTAGGACCTCCATTGTTGCCATTACTTTGTAAACGTTAAACAATTGTGTCGAGATTGAAAACAATGCGAAGTTAAATTAAAATTTAAACAACATGCAAAACCATGCTGGAAAAGATATAAAAGCTGAATGTGCTTTGAAACTGGTTTACGGAAGTCAGGGAAAACGGTCCTATTTTACTTCACCTATTACTATGTGATTAAAAATTGCATAATTTGGCTTTAACTTTTTATAATTCAGATATTTCCATTCTGTTAATTTAATAATTTATAATTTAAAACTGCGTTCAGTTGACTCATTGCAATTTTAATTTGAGGTTGCCAAAATAAAGGCACCTTAATTGCAAAAAAAATCCTTATTTTGTGTCTCCTGGATTATTTTCGTTTATTGTTATCAAATTATATCTGTCCCAAAGTGATCATATTAAGCGGCGCCTACTGTACCAAGTATTTTTAGTTGCAAATGCTCTATGTGTGAGCCTTTTGTTGCACAACAAATGTGTAATCTGTAATCCAGTTCGTTCCAGTTAAAATAAAAAATGTGCCGCGTGACCTTTGATGGAAAAGTACTGAATTTTGGCACCTTGAATTCAAATTATGTTTTTCAGGATTTTGATTGTGATAGGAGCCGTCTGTAGAAACAAGAAACCCAACAAGTAGGGGTTTAACTCAAGTCCTGATTGCAAAAAACAACATTTGAATTCAAGATCTCAAAATTCACATGAATGCCGGGGGCTGAATGCTGTTTATTATTAGCATGCTTCTAAGCAAAACATTCCTTGCCCTTATAATTTTGTCCGTTTTATTAAAGTAAAATAGACTTTTAAATTGCTAATCTATCTGACCCAATTCTCTATAAACTGTATAACTATTTCAGCAGTCAACAATAAGTTGTACAGTTGAAACATACTCCTTTTTCTACACTGGGAACAAAACAGCATTTGCAGACAAATTTAATTTTGAGACTGTTTCTCACCCTAATACTTAAGCTTTTAAAAGCAAAATAGTTTTTGGAGTAAAAAATAGTACCAGGCTGCCCTCAAAAATGTAGATGCAATGCAAACCATTTAGTGCCTATTTAATTGTCAATGATAATTAAATGGCATTATTTGAAACTTAATACTCGATTTAATTATTCTGATGTACAAATGTATTGATACAATCTGAATATTATTTTATAAATTTATGAAATGATCTACATAACACCAGAATCTTTGTAACGCAAAACTGGTCTTGAGGTGTGCGTTATAACCAGGGTTGTGGAGTCCGAGTCGGTCATTTTCCCACGAAGGCTGCAACTCTGCCAGTGCTTGCGGAGTCGGAATAGGACTGATTTTGGGGTGGAGGAGTCTGAGTTTAAGGATCTAAAATTCCCGAAGCCAGAGTTGGTTATTTTTCCTCCGACTCCGCAACCGTTGATTATAACGGACTTCTGCTGTGTTACCTTTTAGGGCCTTGGTGGCCTGATCGGTAGGGCATCGGACTTGTGACAGGAGGGTCCCGGGTTCGATCCCAGCCGGTCGAAGATCCGCTGTCTTCATTAATGGTGACTGGGGGGTCGTTAAATATGCTCGTGGTCACAAAGTCCTCCAAGTGAAACGATACCTCTGGGGATGATAGACCAGGAATTGCTCGGCTTCTAGTCTGGATCAAAAAATCAGAGCTGTCTTCAGGGTCCAACTGGTTAAACCACAAATAGTGATAGGTACGGGGGACCCTGGAGTGAAAAGTGTTACCTTTTGTAATTTACTTGATGACTTGCCAGGGTTACCACGCCACAGGAAAACCTGCAGAAACAGGAAAAATACAGGAAATTTTAAAAACAACAAAAACATTGAAAATCTGGGGAAATATATATATTTTTTTTAATTGAAGTTGAAAAAAATCAATGCCCAAATGTATCAACTACCAAAAAATAAATAAGTTACAATAATAATAATTTTTATAAACTTCAGGAATAAAGTAAAAATTAAAAAAAATTTTGCTTATAAAACTTTTTTGTTTGTTTCTTTGTTTGTGTAAGTAAACATTAAAATAAATATCATAAAAGCAAAATCTTTTTATTGTTTTATTTAACATGCGTCTTGAATTTTATGATAATTCAATTTAGAGAGCATGAAATTGGTAGTCAATATTCATTGTTCTGCCTAACTTTTACTCTTTTAGGTCCAACTAATGAATGGGTAAGATTAGACCTTTTTTTCAGGAATAAAAAGCTTTTTTTTGGGGGGGGGGTGATGAAATTATCAAGAAATTAACATTCTTTTTCAAATATCAGTGTATGCTCGTTTGTTAATGTTGCATTTTCATACAAGGAAATTTTTTTCCAAAAATGAGTGGCAACCCTGCTTGCCCATAGACTAATAATAAGAATAGACCGAGCTATGGCAACCCTTTTGCTGCTCATAAACCAAACCATGTGACTGGTGGATATCCTAGCAACAGCGGGCGTTGATCGTAGCAGACGCCCGCGAGAAATAAAATAAGTACAATTGATGGAACACGGAAGAATGATCTTTTATGAAGTCCGATTTGTAAATTTGTTATTCTAAGTTGTAAATATTTTGTTAATATAGTGGATTTTTCGTTTAGATAGTACTGTGCATTTTCTTTAGTCAATTTCAATAACTCTCTAAGCAATTAAAGATGCAAGCGACCAAGAAGAATCGGCAAACGGTAAGATATTTACCTACAATTTCAATTTATGATACTGATTAGTACATTTTTGCGTTAACGCGAAACGTTTACGCCATTACGTTCACGCCAACGCTGACGTAGCAGTTCCGAATGAAATAAAAGTTGCTGAAAACTGTGATCAAAAACTAATTACTAATGTCAAAATAATGCATAACTAAAAGAAAAGCAGTTCAATCTCTGCACCTGGAAAAAAAATTATAATGAAAACACATTACGTCTTAAAATACATGTCGAGTGCCAAACTATAGATAATGTTGCTATCTAGCAACCATGCTGGCAAAGTTTTCGCCAAGCCTCCCACCAGTCACATGATGTATCCATGAACCAGTTTTTTGATCAGCAGGTCTGGGGAAGCTCGGTCTACTCTTATTATTAGTCTGTGTGCTTGCCTTCGTACTTTGTTCTTAATTGTGTGATTCCATCCAGCATGGAGGAGTGTGAGGCCCTGTGCACTCGCCTGGCCATCATGGTGAACGGCAACTTCAAGTGCCTGGGCAGCATCCAGCACCTGAAGAACCGATTCGGAGAAGGTTACTACATCGCTGTCAGGACGGAAGTGGGGGAGCTCGAAGCCATCAAGAGGTGGTTCCGGAAGACCTTCCCCGACGCCCGCTTGAAGGTGGGTTCCTTCTTTTGCAGGGTTCGTACGCTCCTTCAAAACTCCTCCAACACTCCTTCATTTTCGAAATTTTCCTAAAGGGCCCTTCAAACTCCTTCATTTTGGTTTTAACTCCTTCAAAACTCCTTCTTTTTACTTCCTTTTACAAAAAAGGAAGTATTGCATTCGCGAAAAAATTTTCACTCAAAAATCGCCCTTAATTTCCATTTTGCTCACCCCCAAATGAATGTTGAGTTTTTTTTTCGATTCGACCACATGCGGAAAAGTGCCTAAGAATGTATAGACACGCGAAATATCCATTCTGACCATCACCGAGGTAATTACAACGACTTTTCTCGTGACGTCTGTATGTATGTGCGTATGTGCCTCGCATAACTCAAAAATGGTATGTCCTAGAAAGTTGAAATTTGGTACATAGACTCGTAGTGGGGTCTAGTTGTGCACCTCCTATTTTGGTTGCTTTCGGGTGTTTCTAAAGGGGTCTTTTGCACCTTTTTGGGGGGAAATCATTGTTAATTTCGATGCAAACTCAAGTGGTGTTATAATTTGGCGGTCACTTGGCGATATATCGCCAGTCTTTTGGTCGCCAAGTTTTGTCGCCAACTTGGCGAAAAATTTGGCGATTTTTTTTTTTTTTAAATCTGCTTTCAATGTGGCCATTGCTAGTGATATTTAAAGAGTTAGAGAGAGAATCCCATTAAAATTGCAATAATAGGGAAATAGCATTAAATTGGTGTAAAAGGAAGTCATGTGATGCACACATCAGCTCGTTTAGATCAAGACTACACAATCTTCCTCTGTGACAGTAAAAGTACTTTTATCGAAAACTGAAATTTGTCTCAAAGGCGTTTTTAATGTAGTAATATTTATTTTTTTCATTAAGATATGATTTAAAAAATTGAAGCCAGAAAAATTGAAGGTGAAAATATTATTAGATGACTCATACATTCCATAAGTGAAGCATAAAACTTGCTTAAATGGCGCTTGGCTATTTTTTCAAGTTTTAAGATTGCTCTTCCCTCCACCACACTCTCAGCAGCAAAAGTCAGGTTGTCTAATTATTATTTAAATGTTTAAAAATGCATAAGTAGATGAACTATATTAAGTGATTGTGTTAGAAAACAATTGTTTAGTTTATCGCAGTTATGATATTGTAAAAAGGGTCATCCACAAGTGATGTCACGCCTTGAGGGGGAGATGGGTTCGTGAAATTTGACTCGGGGAGGAGAGATGGTGACATCACATAGTTATTGTAACAGTATGTTTGTAAAAAATATGACGTGACAAGAGGAGGAATGAGGAGAAGTGACTTTGACAAAGGAGCAAGGGTGTCAAATATGTTGAAAAAAAGAGCAACATCATTTAAGGACAGCCCATTAGTACTCCTTCAAAATCTCATTTTACTCCTTCAAAACTCCTCCAAAACTCCTTCATTTTATTTCTGAAATTAAGTACGAACCCTGTTTTGGTCCAGACAATCATAAAAATTCGTGCATGTTCTATGTTCACGGAAAAGATCGACTATGTAAAGAGCAGAAAGGAAAGCGGGAGTTGAATTTCTCCGTTTCCCCCCTGCAGACTTCTCACTGCTGTGAAAAATATTTTTAGCTCCCAGTTTAAAGATTAACACTTTGAGGTTGATGCCCGAGCGTCACTCGGGTTGCAGTTTTTGGTGAAGGGAACAAAGTCTGAGATTCTCTGGTGATCATATTGTTATTCTCTTAGCTATAAAAGTATGAAGTCTATGTGTTTCTAACCTTTTTAGATACTATCTACTTAAAAAAAAATATAGATAGCAGCACCAGGCAGAAATAATTACATGATTCGTGATAGAACATTGGGTTTAAATTCGAGTTTGTGCTTTGAAATGTGCCATACAAAAGCAAATTTTATCAAATAATGTTTATTTTCAAATCAAACCTAGTTTCAGATATTTGGTAAAGATTAAGGTAAGTTTTTAATTAAGTCTGGGTAAACTTTTATGGTTAAAAATGATGTTTTACTATGTGGAACTTTTTTTTTTGGTTTGAAACATGCTTTTTTTGTCAATTTCTTACTAAAAATTGATTTTTATTTCACTCAAATAGTTTCTTTATTACGAAAGAAAACAGCTTGAAGTATGTAATACAATAAAAATTACTAAAATACACATCTTCCAAGTATTTTCATTCAAAGCGCCAAAAATCCCCAGTCTGGAGGGAGATATGCGGTCGAAATAGCTCAGACCTGAAAGTGTCCGAGTGTATTTACAACTAGTGGTACCCTCACGGCTTTGCCCGTTGTAGAAAATTGGAAGGTTATTCGTTCACCTGTATATTTACAAATAATGGATGATGAATTTCTCGCCAATTAGCTATGTTCATTTGCTTGCCCATGTTACCGGTTCATGTTATGATAATTTGGTAATTTAATCGTCCATGTTGTGATAATTTTCTCGGTAACATTTTCTCAAAATTGAAATAGAAAAAGAACAAAATCAAATTTTCGAAAAATCGTTTCGAGGTGCACATCTTCATGCTATAAACTAATTCTGTGCCAAATTTCATGAAAATCAGCCAAACGGTCTAGGTACTATGCACGTCACATCCTGACAGACAGAGAGAGATCTAGACAGAGGGACTTTCAGCTTTATTATTAGTAAAGAAGTGTATCAGCTTCTGTTCGATTACAGCCCATCCAGACTGTTTAAGCTCCCAAAGGGGGCGAATAAACCCATGGACTACTTAGATTTACAAGAATTACAGGTGAGCAATTCACAAATGGTACAACGTGTGCTTATTCTTGAGACATTCGTATTCTCAAATGAATTCGACATGCTCTCATTTTTGAAATAGCCCTATTCTCAGAAATAATACTGTCTGTGCTTATTTCAGATTAGAGCGGTATTTCAAAAATGAGAATATGGTGAATTTTTTTTTAAAGAGGGTGTATTTCAAAAGTAAGAGCTCTTGCTTTTCAATTCTAAGCCAAATTGTCTCGGAACCATTTTGAGTAAGTGATGTTGTCAAAAATATGCGATTTGTCTCAATTTTAAGAAATCTGTTTTAGCAGTGTGTATATATTCCGGAACATTCCTCACGTCACCGTAAGTGTAAGTTTTTGAAAAAATTCTGTAATTCCCCTTTTGAACTAGAAAGCAAATTAGTAGCAAATTACCGTCCTTAAGCCAGGCTAAGGCAAAAATTACATGTAAAATACCAGAAGCCTGTTCATCACATTCACAGACTGCAGTTTCGTCCTTGTTATGTCTGAAATAGACTATAACCAAGCTAAAGGCAGTATTAATCCAATTGAAGCCAAGAGAGCCAACAGTGTTAGTTGCCATAATAGATTTAGCACACCGGCGAGAGTCACAGCAATGGTGTGGTTCTGGTTCAATTATAAAAATGAAAGTAAAACTTTGCTAATCGCATCTTGTTTGTAATCTCAACTTCAACGAGTCAATTCCAGCTTGGTTATTGGGTGTTAGCCTCTAAATTAAACAAAACACGTTTTTCAAATTATTACTTTCCCCCTGATTCGGAGACTCGTCTTAACTGGATGTTTGTGCCAATTCCTTAGCAACCATGGACAGACAGTACCGTATTTTCCTGCTTATAATCCGCGGATTATCTGTTAAAAAGGGCAAAGTTTATGAGGTGCAGATTATACGCTGAAGCAGATTATCTGATTTTTTTTCCTTCTTAACACTAACGCATTGAACCTCAATATTTACAGTAGGATTCACTGACAGAGACCCCACGCCTGCTGAATGTTCTTCATTTTACAAAGCTTGCATTTTCCTTCTCGCTGCCTACCTGTATTTTGGTTATTTTACGTTGCTTGAATGTTCCTCTTAGGGGCCATTCATTAATTATGTAAGGGTCCCGAGGGGTAGGGGGTGGAAAAATCTCTACATACCCTTACTTGTGGGGAGGGGTCAAACCCATTCTTACGTAACATTTTCTAAGTCGATATTTTATATTTGAAATCGCGCAATCAAGTAGTTTGACAGGGATTATATTTCATTTGCATCTGGAAAGTAAAAAACATATGATGAACTGTTTTTATTTCTTTTACAAAGAATGAATAGTGTAAGATGTAATATTTCCTTACACAAAAAGGTTTAATTTAATAATAGTGAATTTAGTAACAATTCCAATGATGTAAGATTCCTTATTTTATTATTTTGAAAAACAAAATGGAGTCATACGTAAGAATGGGGGGGGAGGGGTTGAAAAATCTTACATACCCTGACAGGGGGGAGGGGGTTCAAAAATTGCCAAAATCATCCTTACGTAAGTAATGAATGACCCCTTACGCGATTCAGGTCATGTTAAATAAACAAAAATACAATGAATTAGCAAGCCATTTGCACAAGATTAGACAGTTTGCTCCTCTGTCTTGACTCTGGTTTTCAAGTAATTAGCGGACTATAATCATGATTTCAAGGAGAAATCAATATATTTTAGATTATATTTCAGATTAATTTTGATTATGCCTTCAAAGTTATTACCTTTTCACGTTTTTAGTTTATTTGCTCTAATGGTATGTTAAATTCAAACCCTATTTTTTTACATCATATTATCTGCGGATTGTACGCTGCTGCAGATTATACAAAGCTTATTTTTCTTCAGGCCGATTTTAGGACATTTTATTTACAATTTTATTTACATTATTATAATTCTAAAAACAAAAGCGATGCAGAATAAAATTAGATAAAATTTAAAGTAAAGAAGGTTTTAACAATGTTTATTCATCAATGACTTCAGTTGAATTGTTTTGAATGCTATTTATTCTCAAACTTGATTTTGAAAAATTGATGGTACCAATGTTGAGAGGGCAGGCTCGAGCCCCCCCCCCCCCCAGTGCATCCCCCTCTTCTTGGGGGGGGCATGGTTTGTAACCTACTTACTGACCTGCTTCTGCATCTTTGAATGCTCAACCAAAAGAGATGTTTTACGTCCTGGTTAATAATTTCTCTCTTTCTTTTTAGGAGCAACACTACAATTCCCTACAATTCGAACTTAAATCTGATTGCATATCATTAGCATATGTGTTTTCAAGGATGGAGCTGGCTCTTCAAGACCTGCCCATAGAAGAGTACTCTGTCTGTCAGAATACATTGGATAATGTAAGATTTACTTTTATTGTATCTTGACATTCTTGATTGAAAATGCAATGTGTAGTTTTATTAGATGTGGGGTCGGAATTTGATTTCAAGTGTGTGAAGAATATTCCATCAGTTATTTGCTGTATGAGTATTCAAACTCCTAGAATAGCCCTTTTTTTTAGCATTAAAAGTCTACTAACCCTTTGTGATCCATTTAAACTCCTGATTATTTAGCTCGATAAAATAATGGGTGAAAAATCAAAAACTTGCAACTTAGTTTGACTTTTTAACCCCAAGATCAGTCCAACTCCAACTCTACTGCCCTGCTAACTAGCCTTTAAAAAAGATTATTTTATCTAAAAATCTTTGAATCAATCTAACAAATCTAAAGAAGTTCTTCTGCCCTTATATAGAAGTTTGGTAAGACCCCATTTGGAGTATGCTGTTCAGTTTTGGTCTCCTTATCTTAAGAAAGACCTTAACGTATTGGAAAGGGTTCAAAGGCGAGCTACAAGGCTAATAAATGGACTTTCTCACTTAGACTATGATTCCAGGCTTAGAAAGCTAAAAATGTGCAGTCTTGAGCAAAGAAGAGACCGAGGGGACATGATTCAGTTGTTTAAATTTATTAAAACGAAAGATGTTACGGGGCTGAAGTTTAGCACTGAAAACAGGACAAGGGGTCATTGTTTTAAGCTATTTAAATCTCAGGCTAATATGGATGTTAGGAAAAATGATTATTTTAGCAGGGTAGTGGAACCTTGGAACAGCTTACCGGAAGAGGTGGTAATGAGCAAGGGAGTAGATAGTTTTAAGAGGGCCATTGATCTTCACTGGGGATTGTAAATTGATTAGGACCAGTCTAGCTGGGCCCAGAGCCTGTTGCTGGTCGTCACTTTTGTATTTGTATTTTGTATTTGAAAAAGTTTCCAATTTTGTGTATGAACTTTGAAATCCTGGTTCTCCGACTGCAGGTGTTCATCAACTTTGTGAAGCAGCAATCTGACGGTGTGAGAGATCCCGCCCTACTTTCTCATCTCTTTTCGCCCACATCTGCAGACATTGAAGAAGCCCTGGAAGACCCCAGTGACAATGTGGCCTCACACCTCACCAGGTCACAGGTGAGCACGCATTTTGTATCACTTAAGTAGATTCACCGTTAAACTGATCATCACGCATCAAAAAAGAATGTTAAACACTACGCTACACTTCAGGCTCCCCCATGCCTACCAGTGTACATGGTTTAAACGGTTGTATGGGACGCTGAAGAAAACTCTGTTGTTTGTAATCCATACCAGAAGCCAAGCAACCCAGAGGTACTGATTTGGAATGGGAACTTTTAGAGGACTTTGTAACCACAAACCTATTAAACATGCCCCAGTTGCTGTTAGCGAACATGGAAGATCTTTGACTGGCTGGCGTACAGGCCGGGGCAATTTCCCCCGCTAAGCCTAATTCGCAGTTTCAGAAAGTAGGCATTACATAACGATGAATAAAATGTACACTTCGCGTAGAAACGAAACCATTTTTTAATATATGATAAAATACGTATGTCATAATTTCAATCATAACAAAAAAAAATTAATGAACAATTAAAAAAATACAAAATATATTTTTTTTTATTGTAACTAAGATTATTAAAATTAGACAATATATTTTGCACAAAACAGGAAAAGTATTTGCGCTTAATTTTTGTGAAATACTCGAAGAATATTGTAACAATTCATATTTTAAAGCCGCATGAAAAATTTCAAAGCACTGAGCAATGCTCATTTTACACTCATAGGTAGTGTTAAGACTTTTATTCTGCTTCGAGCAAACGACACATCTCCGTCTAAATTCTTTGCCTTCTTTTTCAGCGTATAATTTTAGAAAGTATCTACTGTATGAAGAAGTAAAATAAAAATAATTTATAGATTTTCAATGTCATCCGAAAGATCCATAGATGGTTCAGTCATAAATTTAGATATTTCCTCTTCGTAAAGATGACGTGTTCAAAATGGCTACACAAATGAATCTAAAAGTAAAACCCCTTTCTAGAATATCTCTCATGAAATCCCATTATGAATGGAGTTGAAACTAGAAACATCCATTTTAAAATGAGTATGCCTTTCCCTTTTCCTTTGCTAGCACATGTTTATATTTTTTTTCACGAAATCCAATAAATCACAGACACTTGACGGACCCCATTCTGACGTCAGAGAGAGAAATACTAATGTTCTAGACCAATCATCAGGACGGAACATGGATAAGTAACGCCGTCTGATAGTAAACATTTCGTTCCGAAATCGAGCCGCACACTAGCGTCGCTCGGATTCTTGAGTAGCATTTAATATGAAGAGGATTTTCGCCCCTTCTTCTTTGTCACATTTTCCATGTATCAACTTATGGAGAGGGAGAGAATTGAAGAGACTACGTTCATTCACAACACACACAAACTAATTTATTTTCTACACACGGAAACAAAATACATGATGGGCAGCCAATTTGCCCTTTTTCCCGAATAGCGGTCAAGAGATATCCATAAATTTATCCGCTATTCGGTCAGGAGATTTTTTTTCAGTCTTGCCTTCATAGCTGCCTATAGCCATATGAACTCGGGCGCTCTCATGCATCTGCGCAGAAGGCAATCGCGTAAAGCCCAATTGCGCAATTATGGAGATCCCGAGTTATTAATCTTGGGATCCCTGTCAAGTTTTACGCAATGTAACTACGTGGAGCACATAATTTCTTACAGCATTTGCCTGAACGCAAATAAGCGTGATTCGGACGGGAACGTGCGTCCTTCGTCCCGAACGGGTTAACAGAGAAACTCAAATCGTAAGAGAGTTAGTTCACTCTCCTCTCGAAGATTGCTTTGGAATGTAACTTTGAAACATTTCAAAGGTTTCTCTTAGTTTCTGAATCAAACAAAAATGAGTGTTATTTATGGTTAATTTTGCCCCTTTTTTAATGCGAAAAATATTTTATTTTCATTTACTCTTTCTATTTTTTTTTTCTTTCTGTTGAAAAAATTTTTAGCAACCACAAGACTACATTTTCTTCGAAAATCCAGCAGTTTCTAAAATTGTTAATTGTCACAATTCCTTCCTTATTAATGCTTTTAATCCACTTATTTAAAAAAAAAAAAATTGGCCTAGTTTTTCAGATTAAAACAAGTTTTATCGAAGATGTTCTTACGACTATAATAGTGTAGTAATGGAAGAAATTGAAATAGGAAAAACAATTGAAAGAGCATATTAAGACCTTTTTTTTAATGCTGAAATTATTTGCATTACAAGTGCTCCCCATTATTGAAGTATAAGGTTTAAAGTCTGCCGAAATTTTAAGAGAAGCTCCAAATTTAAAGACTTGGCAAGAAATTGAAAGTGCCGCCCGATTTCACCATCTGCATGGGGCAGGACATCCCTCTGCTTAGTGTGAAACATGTTTTCCTTGACTCACCGAAACTCGCTAAGTTAGGCAATTTTTCTTAAAATTTTGCCTGGCTTGAAGACCTCATATTTTTATACTGGGGATAATAATTCATTCGTCCAAAAACTTGTTTTTCCTATATTCTGTGGATTGCTACTTATTTAAAAAATATCATTATTACGCTATCGTATGGTTTCGATTAGTTCAATAAGCCTTACGCTCATAATAGTAAGTGCATCAGAATAAAATGCTCGTTTAATTCTATGATTCCAACATTTTATCCATGGACAATTTTATTAATAAAATTTCTTTCATTTCCTTTTTTTTCAATTACTTTTGCATCACAGTGGCATTTGTATTTTATACAAATTTATACTACCTATGTCTATAACATTCATTATTAGTAATCTCAATACGTGTAGATAGATATAGATATTTAGATAGATGACTTTTCTTACGATACTAAAATTCCTATTAAAGACAGACTAAGTGAATCATTAAAACATGATCTCTCCCAAACAAGTTCAAAATGATTTTTTTTAATTTGTCTTCAGGATGAGAACACAACGTAATTTTGAATGTATGTGATTAAACTAGTGACCTTTATTTTTAGGCTTGTGCTCTAACCTGTATTGGCCCCGAGCAGACAATACATTGTTGGGGAACCGGGACCAGTATTTAAACGTGACAATCCTAACCTTTCGTTTCGGCTGGGCAAGTAACACAGACTGTTTTTTTCTCCTCCACCCCTGCATGCTGGCTTGGCAGAAATGCTTGACTACAACTCACGGAATGAAGCATAGTTGTTTGCACCGTAGATCTCTCCCCCACTCGAGTTGCTTCCGAGTCTGCGGAGTCGAAGGGAAAATGACCGACTACGGAAATTTTCGTGACTCCGACTCGTTTACTTCAAAATCAGTCCGACTTCGCAGCCCTAGTTGCTTCTGCTTTTTTCCCCTTCAGTGGCAGGGTTGCCACGCACCTGGAAAACCTGGAATTGTCAGGGAAAATGAAAATGGTCAGGGAAATGTCAGAGAAAATCACAAATTATCGAAATTTCTGGAATTGTCAGGGAATTCCTTCCCAATTTTTCGATCTGATAGGTGAAACTGCTGCGCCATTTGGGCAAAAATGATGAAGTATGGTAAATATCTTGTTCCGGATATGCGAATTTTCCTGATAGGCGAGGGAAAAAAAATTCAAGCTCATTTTCAGAGACTGAATGTAGTAAGATTACGAAAAAAAAAAAGAAAGAAAGGAAAGAAATATCCATACGAAAATCATAAAGTTCTGATTTATATCATTCCATTTTATTTTGTTTATTTCGAAAATAAAATCAGCGCCATGCTTAGCTAAAAATTACTAGTGTTTTTTTTTCATAAAATGAATAATGTTCATAAAAATTTAAAGTCTCAAAATTTTAGCTTTTATAGGTTAAAACCTTTTTTGAAAACATGCCAACATTGAAACTGTAGCTTGTTGGAAATTGCTTAGTGTGTTTGAGATTTCAGTCCTGTTATAATGAATGAAATTAAATTTTAAGTTTGTCTTAACGTAACCCAAATATAGATTACAATTATTGATAATTTTTTAAACATTATTTGGTTCATAAAGTAGGTTTACTTACACTAAAAATATGTTGCATTGGTATTTAATAACGTAAGTTGGCATTCATTAACCTGGATATTTTTCTAAAAGCGACTGGAAAACCTGGAATTTTAGAAGCTAGAGATTGTGTATGAAACCCTAAAACTTGTCTTTTATCTCTGTTATGCTCAGGGCACGCCGAAGGGAGGTCACGGAGGTCACTGTGACTTTCCAAAAATTTCCTTATACTGCAAGTTTTGTCTGACGATTTGGCAAAATTATCATCATTCGGCAAATTTTGAAGTTCCATTCGGCAAATTCAGAATTTCCGCCCTCCTAAAAGTTTTGGGGCACCCCTGCTTATGCTCATAGTTAAAGCTATTTTTTTAGTATGGAATGTTTGTGCTTAAAGTTAAATATAATAAACGACAAAGATAGAAAAGCACAAAAGTTGTAAAGGGTTGCATACAGTATTTTTTGGTCTGTAATCCGTATCACGATGACATAGCTGCCAACTCTTCCTATTCGTTCACGAGACTCTCGAATTTTTATGCTCTAATGAAGTAAATATTTCTCAAATTTTCACTGCAACAAAATTCCCTAAAAATCGGAATTTTACTGCTGTAGGAATTTCAGAGAAAGTCTCTATAGTAAAGCAATCACAATCTCAAAGATCAGACCTTTTTACTTCCAAATATGAAAAGATCATTATGACGTGCATCAAAGAGGCTTAACCCGAATATGCCCCTTGATGTCCTTTTGGCTTAGAAGTAAAGAAATGGTTTACCATCACAAGGGTCCATGGATCCCCCCCCCTCCCCCCCACATACACGCATTGCTCAGCCTGCTTTCACATCCATACGCCGCAATCATTTTTGATACATGTTTATATTTCATCACCTTGTTTTAAAAGTTGCTTTTCCCGAAAATTGAGGTAAAAAATTCCCAATTTTTCTCTGAATTTTCTAAATCTTTGCGCTCTGCAAGGAATGCGTACTATCACTTGTAAGAGGTTCCAAACTTATTCCTCTTTTAAAATATTTTTCGTAGTCTAACAGTTGTGTTTTTCTTACTTTGAAAAAAGTAATAATCTAGTATCTGATGATAGTTTTGAAAATGACCCTTCTATAATCCTGAAATTTGCATGATCGTACACACATTTATTTTGTTTTTCTTTTTTGCTTACTAAACCTAACACTAGCAAACATTTTGAATACATGTTTTATTGATGCAATTGCATAACTCATATTTGTCACATCAAGTTTTTTCTCATTCGAAAATTAATGAATAACAATGCTAATTAGAATTTGCATGTGCAACCAATGATTTTTTCCTTTAGTGGTTTTTCATCTAAGGTTTTTTTTCCCCCCAAGTATATTAAATATGTTTGTTTTTTACAAATACTAAAGAAAATATTTTTTTGTTTGAATTTCGATTACACTGCTTTGTATTGTTGTTTTTTTCCATGGGATAAATTAAATAATTCCTCTGTTATTAAAACAGAAGTTTAATTTTCTGTAGCAACTGTGCAGTTATGTTTTGAAGCAAAATCTATCATAGTGTTTTTCGACAAAAATCTCACAACTTCATCTATGCCTGAAAATAAACATGGGGGCTCCCTTGTATCATGGAAATTAAAATTTGAGGTCATAACTGCCAAGTGTCAATAAGGAAGGGCATTTTGTGTTTTGGTAAGGGGAGGTGAGAATTTATTGTGTGATATGATTTGTTTTATTCTAATAAAACGAACTAAAACACGATATTTAAAAATTAAATATACTTAAACAATTAGTATCTGAGAAACTTGTGAAAGGAATAATCAATAAATAAGTATATACTTTTAATTAAACAAATTATTAAGTAACATGAACTGTCATTCAAGATGTATGACATTCCATGGAGGTGAGAATTCACATGTTGTGAACCAAAAATATACTAAAATAAAAATTCTTATTTAAAAATTGTTGGCAGGTTTAAATCGATATATTTTTGATAAAATTGTAAATCATTGTTAAATGAATTGTTCCTTAAAGTTTTTACTGTAAAAGGCATGTGACAGAAAAGTTACACTTTTTGAAGAATGACCCATCTGCGTCTTTCATTATGATAAATTTAAACAACTGAATCATGTCCTTTGTTTCTAGCCATACATATTAAGCATTTTAAGTCTGCTTTCATAATCTAAATCTTATAGTTCCCTTACTATTCGAGTAGCCATACTTTTAACCCTTTCTTATGAGGGCTACGGGGAAGCCCGGTAGCAGAATTGTCTGTCAGTAGTCTGCTACGGAGATTTTAAAAACTTTAAAGTAGTCTGCAAAGTAGACCAGCATTAGACTAGTCGCAACACTTACTTTGAATCCGCAGGAAGGAATGCTTGAAAACAAAATGCTAAAATTGAAAAAGACTAGTAAAGTGAATGCTAAATGCTTAAAAGCTTCAAAATAAAATAGAAAACTGTGGCACAGGTAGCTGCGAAAGCTTCTGCTTTTGACCTATTGACTTCATAGAGATTAGATTTAAGCCCATTTTTTGTTTTTACTTTTACTTTCTTTTACAAAAAAGGAAGTATTGTATTTGCGAAAAAATTTTCACTCAAAAATCGGCCTTAATTTCCATTTTTCTCACCCCCCAATGAATGTTGAGTTTTTTTCGACCCGACCACACGTGGATATATGCCTAGGAACGTACAGACACCCGAAATATCCATTTTGACGATCCCGAGTTAATTACAACAAATTTTCTCGTGACGTCCGTATGTACGTATGTATGTCACATATCACAAGAACGGTACATCCTAGAAAGTTGAAATTTGGTACGTAGACTCCTAGTGGGGTCTAGTTGTGCACCTTCTCTTTTGGTTGCATTCGCATGTTCCTAAGGGGATCTTTTGCCCCTTTTTGGGAGGAAATCATTGTTAATTTCGATGTAAACTCAAGTTGTGTTATAATTTGTCGGACACTTGTCGATATATCGCCAGTCTTTTGGTCGCCACTGTTGGTGATATTTAGAGAGTAAACAATTGTATCACATTAAAAGTGCCAATAAT
The DNA here is from genome assembly GCF_026930045.1 of Uloborus diversus. Taxonomy (NCBI): domain Eukaryota; kingdom Metazoa; phylum Arthropoda; class Arachnida; order Araneae; family Uloboridae; genus Uloborus; species Uloborus diversus. The sequence goes on along the minus strand of NW_026557987.1, from coordinate 4,479,746 downwards.
GAGGAAATGACATTAAATTGGAGTAAGAGAAAGTCATGTGATGCACACATAAGCTCGTTTTCTATTTCACTTTTAAGCCAAGGGCACCCATATGCAAAATTTTAAGGGGGAGGGGCTCAGATATTTTCCTCATGGTTTAGCAGGATATTTTCCCCATGGAAACCAATTTCAGTACAGATTAAAGTTATTAAAGTTTGACATTTTTTATAAATTATTCATTAATGGCTGGAGGAGAAATGTTTTTACATTTTGCAAAGAAAAAAGTACTGAAAGCAAGGAAGTTCTGATTTCTAAGGGGGAGGGGCTTGAGCCCCCACTTGCTCCCTTATATGGGGGCCCTTGCTTCAAGCCGTAGTTTTCTGCTTTAAATTTGAGAAATTCTTGCAGAAAGCGAAAGAAAATCTTTCAAATTCAGAAATAGTCTGCACACCTCCTCAAAACTCTGTGACAGGCATCGCAATGTTTCTGCTACCAGGCTAGAAGGGCTAATATAAATATAAATACAAATACAAATACAAAAGTGTCGACCAACAACAGACTCTGGACCCAGCTAGACTGGTCCTAGTCAATTTACAATCCCCAGTGAAGATCAATGGCCCTCTTAAAACAACTACTCCCATGCTCATTACCACCTCTTCCGGTAAGCTGTTCCGAGGTTCCACTCCCCTGCTATAATAATAATTTTTCCTAACATCCGTGTTAGCCCGAGATTTAAATAGCTTAAAACAATGACCCCTTGTCCTGTTTTCAGTGCTAAGCTTCAGCCCCGTAACATCTTTCGTTTTAATAAATTTAAACAGCTGAATCATGTCCCCTCGGTCTCTTCTTTGCTCAAGAGTGTACATTTTTAGCCTTCTAAGCCTGGAATCATAGTCTAAGTGGGAAAGTCCACTTATCAGCCTTGTAGCCCGCCTTTGAACCCTTTCCAATACATTAATGTCTTTCTTAAGATAAGGGGACCAACACTGAACAGCATACTCCAAATGGGGTCTTACCAAACTTCTATATAAGGGCAGAAGAACTTCTTTAGATTTGTTTGAAATAGATCTATTGATAAACCCAAGCATCTTATTGGCCTTGTTACTAGCAATGCTGCACTGTTGGCTAAACTTTAAATCCTGACTTATTAGGACCCCCAGATCAGTAACTTTGTCTGCCTGACTAATGACTGATCCTTGCAAATAATAACTTGTACACTTATTTCCATGCCCTAAATGTAGCACTTGACATTTCCCAACCTTAACAGCCATACCCCATTTATCAGCCCACTCCGTAATATGATCTAGATCCTCTTGCAGCTGATTTGCTTGTTCTTCATTTTCTACAGTCCCCATAACTTTGACATCATCAGCAAAACAATTCATGTTCCCTGATGTTTAGTTCTCTTTGGTTTCTCTAAAAGATTTTCCATGACTCTTACATGTTGCCTTTTCTTTTTTTCTTTTCAGAGTCGTCTTGCATTTATCAACATGGATGGTGACTCTTAGAATAGTCTTCTTGTTCTGTCGCTACTACCAAAGACGGGTTTTTAAAGCATTTTCTGGAGTATATAAATTATGAATGTTTAATCAGTGCAATTTTAATATGTTTTATTTGCGTTTTGCATTTATAATGGTGCACAGAAGCTGATTTGGTATATGTAACTGTAGAGATGTGAAATTTTCGGACATTTTGAAGCTTTGAGAAATTGAGGGGGGGGGGGGGGAGGTCTGGAAAAATTGATTTTTTATGAATTGAAATGAAGTTTAACTGTTATATTTCCTTACGAAGCTTAAAAAGTGCTAAATATTTGGGGGGGGGGGTGAATGCTGTAATGCACCAGACAGCCTGGTAATTGCATCTAGAGACCGTAGTTTTGTTCTTATTGTTCTGTGTATATATTACTTTTTCATTTAAGAAATGTGTACAAAACTTTTCCTATCTTAAAAAAAATTTCTAACTGCCGGTACATTTCTTAGTTTAAAGCCCCAAAAAATTGTCCAAATTGGGGAAATCATCATTCAGCAGTTCATTTTGAGTAGGGTAAGATTTTTATAAACTATTAAATCAATTTTTTGACATCTTTTATTTATTATTTGTGTTACAAATAATAATTTTCATAATTAAATAAAATTCACAAGAATTTTCACGAACCTGTTTAAAATTCTTGTGAAATTTTAAACAGGTAGGTTTTTTCTTTTTCCATAAAAAAAATGCTACATATGTGTACACAATCAAATTACATAAAAATACAATAAAATTTTAACATTTCCTGTGATTGATGATTTTGATATAATTCTATCCTGTGTTTACATTTTCAGTGAGACTATAATACTTTGGGAAATTAAATTATCTTTCAGCATGTGTAATGAAAGTTGGTATTTTCATTTGGGATATAAATATTTCAACTAAAAAGGCATTGGAATGTAGTATTATAAATTTCTAAATGCATTATTTTGTGCAAAATATTTCAATTTTTTCCAGACCCCCCTTGGAAATAAACCCTTTCGTGGGAAAAAATGCCCCACCCCTCAAATCAATGTGTTTTCCCCGACCGTTCCCATCTCTACTTAACTGTCATAAGGTGCGAATAACTACCTTTTTTGTTTTTTTTTTTAAAACTATTTTGTACCTTTCAAGTGACATGGTTTTGCATTCAAAAACATGATCTCGGCTTTTGAAGTAGGTACTTAGTATTTCTTTGGTATTGCCCTTATATTTACTGATGTTTATTGACACTTTTTTGCTGAAAACTATGTTTTTTGTTCTACAATAAGGAGATTGAAATCAATCATTTGTCTTGATCTCAGCTAGAGAAATGTTGTTTTCAAAAATTCAGTCATTGAATATTCCTTTTCTATTTTTATCGACATGATATTTTTCTCATTGTAATAGTTTTTTTACTTTGATATGAAACAAACTATATGATGATATTATTCTTATGTTAATTGAAAGAAACAGAAATCTTTTTTTTTTTTTTTACAAATGCAGCTAAGTGTTATGGTTGCCATATTAAGCTAAGGTCTAAGCTAGAAATTTAATCAAACGAAATTGACGTATGCCCAGTCATGTGTTTTATTTAATTGCAGAAATGTCTCCTTTAATTTTTCAGACTTGTATACAAAATAACATAACTCGTCTGTAGAATTGTTAAATTATGTACATGCGTTGATTTTTTATTTTTTTTTCACTTATTTTTTACTTAAAAATGCACAAAATGTTTGGGTATTCCCCCCCCCCCCCCCCCCATCATTTCTATCAACATGTGTGAAATAAGTAAGCTCTGACTGTTAAAATCTTTTTTGTGAGGAAGAATTCATCTACAATTAAAAAAAAGTTTTTTGGTTTTGGGGGAGGGGGGAGATCCTCAAGATGAAACCTAGATCAGAGGTGTTACTGAAGTACAATTATAATTTTGTGTTTTTTTTTGGGGGGGGACGAATATTTTCCTTTTAGTACTTTTAAAAAATGTCTCTTAATTTTAGCGAAAGAAAGAAAGGTTATCAACATGAAAGTAATGAAAATCTAAGTATTTATTTTTTTAAAAAAAGGAAAACTAATGAAAAGAAAACATGCTGCTAAATAAATTAATGTTTTCATTTTTGCAAAAAGTGGAGTATAAAATTTAAAGGTTTTTTTTTATTATTATTATTATTATTAAGCAAAATGAGACGTTTGGTTTATAGTTATGGAGAGTAACATAATGAACTAGCATTTCTGATAAAAATCATCTGAAATTTCATCTTAATTTTGTTTTGTTTTATTAGTATTATTATTATTTATTTGTTTGTTTTTTTTTTAAATATTTCTATGCATTGAAAAATTTTTAAGCTTAGAAATAATGATGTGTGATATAAATCTGTTGTTTAAGATATGGTGCTCCGTTTTTGTTTTAAATAAAATGTTTAGTTAGTTCCTAAAGCTTTTTAATTGGGGCATGTTGCAATAAAAATGTTATAAAATGCGTAACTATTTGTTTTAATTGGTTACTCCATTTTCATAGTATTACTGCAGCTTTTTGTTTAAAAAAATAGTATATTGAAGGCATAATTTTTACTTTAATATTGGTCCCTTGTTGACTTTTTTTTCCCCCTTTTGAGTAAGTTTTCTTTTAATGATGCAAAAACTTCAGAAATTTTTAGAATAATGCCAGGAGTTACAATATTTTTATTTACATATATTTTCTTGAGAGTAATTGGAATAGTCATACTTTTTGAAAACAAAAGTAAAAACCTATTGGTGATTTACAGTTTGCATTGTGAATGATCATCCAATCTATTAAGTTTGTTTTTATATTCTTGAGATGCCCTGACAACTTCAGAAGCACAAAAAATTCGGTTGATGTACTTACTGCCTGTTCAACAGACAAACTGAATACAGTCAGACCTCAATGTATGGTCACCCGCTTAGAAGGTCACCTCTCATATAAGGTCACTTTTCTAAAGTCCCGGCTTACTGAATAGGAATTCTATGTTATGTATTATCGGATATATGGTCAGGTCATAATACATTAATCACTTATAAGGTCACTTTTGTCTAACTTCTTTAAATGATTTCACTGTCTAATTGATTCATATCCATGAATTTTACGCGATATACGATCCTTAAAAAGTGCAAAGTCATTTTTTTGATTAACGTAGTAAATTAAGAGTAGAAAGTGAGTGTTACGACAGTGATACTAAAATATGAAGCAGTATCGTGGGCACTCGTCAGTATGTACATATCGCAATTTTTTACCAGTCGTTAGAAGCCGAAGAAAATTTTCAGAAGATACTTAGAAACCATTGTGCTTAAACTAAAGAAAAAACGTGTCAGTCCTGTATTAATGTAATTTTAAGCGAGGTAAGTTGCACATCAGTTCTTTGCTTGGGCATATTTGAATGCAGTTTTATTCTAAATGGAAGTTTTAAAAAAAGCATTTCAAAATTTCTTATTAATTCCAAAAATTTAAATCGGTTTAAATCAATTTAACTATAATAACCTAATTAACTGATAGTTTTGAACGTATTAAATTTTGAAGTGATTTAATGAATTAAATGTTTATTTATCAATGAATATATATGAATCGGTTACAAGGTCAACCCGCTTATAAGGCCAGTTTTGTGAAGTCCCGTAGAATGACCTTATATCGAGGTCTGACTGTATTCAGTTTGGTCGAATACTTGAGTATTAGGCAACCCTATGATCAACAAACTTAAGTATTTCATTCGCTGAACAAACATTTATTTTTTATACAATGAATTAAAGTTGTAGTATATTACCATAGTGGAACTAATATCACATTCAAAGTAATTTTAATGTTAGAGAAAACGCATAGATGTAAAATTTAAATTTTGTTTTGTTTCAATTTTTCTTGAATCTTTTGACGCATTACATCAACCCTGCTGTTACAAACTTATTTAAGTATGAAACAGGAAACAGCAAATGCTACTTGTAATAATATGTGTTCATAAATATGTAAAGTCAATTAAATGCAAATTCTTTTAAAAAAACTATACTGCAAAATGTAAAACTATACACTTAGCACATTTAGTAATTGCGGTATTTTATTAAAACTTGTTCAAGTGTTTCTTATGCCTTCATGTCAAAGGGTTATTTTATTTTATTTTTATTTTCTTTTTTTTTTATTTTTTATTTTATTTATTCATTTTTTTTACTGACTTGATTCTTTTAGTAATGCTACTGAAGGACACATTGTAGGTGTAGATATGTTAACTTTTCCAAATTTTAAATCAACCTTCGCAAAATATTTTGTACATTTTGGAACACATAAACTATGAATGGTGTTTTAAATTGATATATACTGTTCTTGTTTTGTTGTGTAAAAACATTTTGTTTAAAATTTGGCATTCTATGTGTTGAAAATTTTTCTATAAAATATGAACTAAATTTTTACTATAAATACAGTAGAGCCTCATCAATCTGGATTTATAAGATATCCGGGTTGTACGAATGAATAAAAGTACGGATTAAACAAAATAATTTATTAATTGAGCCATAAACAAACTCTGTATGTGGTAAAAATTTTATTTTGAGTTAAAAAGGATGAAATATGAATCTGCATAAGTGAAAATTGCAAAAAATAGATTACAAAATATGGCCTGCAAAAATGTGTTATTGCACTAACTGTCCTTTTACTTTTACCATATATACATCTAAATGACTGTCCAGATTAAGCATGACCCGGTTTAATTAATGGTGACCCGGTTTGGATTAATGAGAATTTGCTGTGTACCTTACTTCACCAGAACTGATAGCCAAAGTAAACAAAGCAAATTTCTGTTTTGCCGCCACATTTAGGGTAATGGCACCATTAACAGACTAGGGTCCAGTAACAGACAGTCGTAAGTTTGGATTTAAATAAGAGGAAATTTAGGCGGGTAAAACTGATGGGGCCCATGAATCAGAGCCGTGTCCAAGGGGAGTGTTTTAGGGGTTAAACCCCTCCCATTGGGGAGAAATAATAAGCCAAGAGAATGTATATTTGACTTTAATTAATTTTAATGTGAAAGTTTGTGTGCAGTGCGTTAAAAAAGAAAGCCCCCCCCCCTTTTTTTTACAAACTAGAATGATATTTTGGAAAAACTATGGTGGAATACTGTCTCAATGATTTGTCAATTAAAAATCTTACTTAACTGCATTAATATTACTTATGTATTAATTATTGTGTTTGGTAATTAACTTGCATCTGCAGTAAGCTCTTATTTAGTTGATTAAACATTATTTCAGAATGTAATACATGCTGCAATATAAAAGATTCTGTGGACAGTTTTTAATACTAATTGCAATATACCACGTAGTAAACAAATTTGATTTTTAAAAAAAACGAACAAGGTTTTCTAATAAAACTGATAAGGTTTTATTAAAAAGAAGCTGTATACTACGGTCACACTTGTGCAGCAAGAGTTATTCTTCGGAGCTTGGAGGTAGTGTGGGGGGCAGAACCGTTCTTACTGGCAAAGAAATGCCATTACGGGGATCGGAAATTTTAGGTAAAAATCAAGTTTGTGAGGGATTGAACCCTTCCCCCCTCAGATAAAGATTTATAATTTTGAAAACCCCTCCCTTTATGAAAATCTGGACACAGGCCTGCCATGAATTTGGTGCAACCATCTAGTGTTATCGGGGTGAATTTTATGAGCCAGTTGGTATTCATGAGGCAGTGGTGGGAAGTTATGAACAGCTCCCACGAGGTCTGCCGGTGTTTCATGTTCATTCGAATTCAATAAGGTTTTAGTTCTAAAAATGAAGAACTTTTTGCACATTTTGAAGAGAAAAGGGGAATTCTGTCCATTGCTCATCCTTTCATCATCCTCTCTGTTACTGGGTATCATCAGAATGGTCGGTGTCTGTTACTGGGGGGTCGGACTTTTTTTCGAAATGGAGCAAATAAAAGTAGAATTAACTCATTCAGAGGATCCAGAAGCAGCCAAACGTTCGATGAGATGTAGTTGCATGAGAGAAAAAGTTTTAAAAGGCTCAGAAAATTGAGTTACCCTGAGAGCGATGTTTTAAGCATGTCTGTTGCTGGTGCGGTTACCCTAGTATTTTTGCAAAATGGACTGGTACTTTTTTCATACTAAACAAATCTTACTAGGCAAATATTTTTTTTGCAGCAAAATTTGATATTGCGGTTTAAATACAGCTGCCACTGACATATGTACAGAAAAAGAAATTTTATTCTTCTTTCAGTTTTTTCTTCTCATTGTTGCTTTAAGATATGTAATATTAATATGAATTTAAAAAGGAATCCCAAACATGAAAAAAAAAGTTTTGTGCCTACCTCTAAAAATTTTCATTCTAAAGTGCTATTTCAAGTCTTCCTAGCTTCAAGCATGCATTGATATTGCCAAGTATCAAGTTGTTTGTTTGCATTTGCTATCAGTTCATGAGAAATAGAGCATATAAAATATAAAAAATGGTTTTGTCAAAAATATATGTGCTTTTAAGCACTTTATGTGCAGCAAAATTGTGTGCACACATATGGCTTGTTTTTGTCTTTCATAGTATTTTAGAGAGATATTGTAAATATTTTTTTCTCCATGATAGAATGAAAGAGATATGAGCAAAAGTGGATAAGCAACACGTTTAAAACTAAAATCATGTATTTATTCTTGCTATTATTTTTGGAAAATCTTTCCCATGAAAATGAAAATACTTTTAACACCGCTGTGCAGTTATTTTCGTACATTAGCAGTTATTAGTACAGTGGAACCTTGATTATTTGTTCCTGAAGGTGCTGCCATGAAAAGTAAGCAGGGTTGCCAACTCCTAAAAATGTTTCCCCCTAATCGCAACTCATAAAACCCCTAAATGCGATTGGATAGATTCATATGGCATCGGAAAGTCACATGATTCTTTAACTGTGACATCACACATGGGATTAAAAGGTCGCTTGTCAAGCGACAAGCGTGAAAAAATAAATGAAATAATTGAAAAATAACATTTCCAAATGTAAAAGAAAAACATTTTTACCTGATAAAACCCTAAAATTTAAACCCCTAAATTTACCCCTAAAAATTTTATCCCCCTAAAAAAATCCCATTCTAAAATTTTCCCCCTAAGTTGGTAACTCTGCAAATAAGTAATATCTAAAAACTAACTAAAGTGTATCTGGTGTATGAATAGATGTATTACTTGTGACTTTTTGGTGCATCTTTTGAACTCTTCAGCCCAGGACTCTCATGGGTATGGTATCATATACCCGTGGGGGAAATATAGGAGAAATATCATTTAATGATTTTGACAAAAGCAGAAAACTAAGAAATTCATGTTTTTCTAACCCTTTTATCTATTTTATTTAAGTGGTACTTTTTCCATTAAATATTCTACACTTGGTTTGGCAACTTGTTTACTTTATACCTTAGCGAAAATGAAAACATTGCGTAAAGCCATTGGTGATATCTACAAGAATATAGCAACCCTAATATTTAGAAATTGAAGTTGTTGAATGTCGCCAACTACAAAATTTTTAGTTTGCAATAGCCATAAATGAATTAAAACCGCCAAAAATAAAAATTTCGCCAAGTGATGTACCTTTCTTGGAAAACTACCAAAAAATCTATTGTTTTTGTGTATATTCTTGAATATTCAGGAGCTTCTGTGCTTACTTCCTTTCAATGTCTACTTATTGCCAATAGTTATGGAAAGTCTGTTTGTCAGGAGTTGGCACTTGACTATGCCTTATTTCAGAAGTGTGCATTTTCATCAAGTTGAGATTAGACGGAGGAAAATTGGCTAACGTAAGGTTGCTATAAAAAATGCAAAGCCTGTCGTTTTTACTTTCTCGCCAAAGCAATGCAGTTATTGCTGCGACTTAAACACTTCAATTATAAATAACCATAGTATTACAAAATTAGAAGTACTTTGTTTTTTAAAGTCGGCTAATTCTAAAAATCTTAAGTAATTGATCATCAAATTTACCTACATTAATATTTAATAAAAATAGCCATTAGCAAATTACAATCAGACAGTAAATTTCAAATGTTTTGCTGCAATGTTGCCTCGTTTATGGTCTCATATGAGCAAAGAAATATTTTTTCTTTTACAAAACTCCTTAAAAAAAATTAATTCCTGTCCCCAAAATGGGGCGAAACTCGTTAATATGTCACACGTCTTCTCTTCCCTCTCTACCCCCTGTAAGGACTGAACTTGTTTCTGAATTGATCGGCAGGTGCCACGTTTTTGCAGTCGGACTTTCCCTTGTCCACCAATCTTTTCCAACATTGTGTTCAGGGTTCGCCGATATATATCGCTCGATATATATCACTCGATATATATAACGATATATATCACTCGATATATATAACGATATATATCCGATATTTATTTTCAAAATATCGTGATATTTTGATGTTTTCGATATTTATTTTTTTTAACTATGGTATTTTCAATACAAAAAGTATATTAATAATAGTAATATTGTTCATTTATTAAAAATAACCAAAAGGTTATGTACTATATTTTTATGATGTATCAATACATCATTAATATAACAAAGTAATATAATATTCCTTTTTTACTTGTATTTTATAATCATAAAATTATTAGTGATGTAACAATTTTAATACATATTGAAAGGGCCCAGTTAAATATTAAACGTTGCTCAGAAAAAAAGAAAATGTCTCATGACTGTGTAACGACTAATGCATATTATTTATTTCTTAATCATATAAATGTAAAAGTAGCTAACAGAAGAAAAATGAGTAAAACATCTAATGCTAAATTAACTCCATTAAAATTGATGAAAACGTAAAATGAAATATTAGACATAAATAATGAAAGAAACCTTAATTTGAAGTCTCCATATTGTAATTATAATGTAAGAAAATAAAGAGTGATTTGAGGATGCATTTACTATTTTGAAGACTTTAGTTTGTGCTAATCGAAAATATCGGATATATATCGAAATATCTGATATATATCACAAAATATCGGATATTTTGGAAAATATCATGATTTTTTCGAACCCTGATTGTGTTACAACTTTCTTTATTGCCTTTGTGGTAAGTGATATATACATACTCTGGATTTTAATGTACTAACTTTTTTTTTTATTCCATGGTATTTGAAAGAAGCTCAAATTGTATCTCAAAGTACTAGCTATAGTTCGTCTTTTACTAAATGTTACAACACTCGCTTCTTTTATATGTTATCTAGTCTTCTTCTGTGATTGTGACCTGCATATCAGTGCACACAGGAATTGCTCCTTTTTTTTGTTTTTGCATTCCAAGCTTGTATATTATTGTTCGTTTTATATACACTTGTCGTTTTCTGCTCATTAACATTTACTACTGCAGAGTTTTAATAACATTTTAACTGTTGTTTGATGAATATGAACGTTTGTATGCAAATTACGTTGTTTAATATTTTAATTAGTGTCTTTTTGAAGGAGTAGTGGGTTGGGACTACATGATGATTGTGTCCGTGAAAATCTTCCTTTGTTTGTTCACTTATGCATGTTTTGGACTTGGAACAGACATAGATATACAGGGTGTTCCATTTTAACCTGCAAGACCTCTAATTTCGCAACCGTTATTCCTAGATGCATACTTCCAATTGCAAAAATATTCAAAATCAGATGCAGAGTTGAGATATTGAAAGTTTAAAGCAAAAAAAGAAATGAATCAGAAAATACAAAATTAAACTTTTTATACAAGCCCTAGGTCCCCCAACTTATATTTCGGGAAATAATCTCCATTGAAAACTGTTACTTACACAAAAAACTTGACATTTAACTTATGGTTAATTGAGTTTTGGTGGCTGAAAAGCCACAAAAAACTTAACAGTTTTGGTGAATTTTGAGCCACCAAAACTGAAGGAGATATTAGAGTTCAAAGTTTTAAGGGACCATACAGAAGATGAGATTGGTACTTATCCCCCTTTCAGAGGAATGTCAGGTTGTCGAAGTAAAAAAAAAAAACAAGTATTTATATTTTTCATTGCTATTCCAAAATAAATGCAAATGTTATGCCGTGATACTCAAAAAACGCACGACAAAACCTCCAACAATTTGAAAAATCACACTATATGCACACATATAATTTTAAACCTTTTTATAACCACTGTATTTGAACCCAAAAGTTGTTATTGAGTGGTGTAAGTCACAAAACGCTGCGCTTCATACATCAATGAGTATTGGTCATACTACTGTCAAGTTTTTTGTGTTGGAATGATGTCTCAATGAAGAAAATTTCCCTGAATATAAGTTAAGGGACCTAGGGCCCGTATAAAAAGTTAAATTTTGTATTTTTTGACTCATTTTTATTTTTGCTTCAAATTTCCAACATCTTAACTCTGCATCTGATTTTGAAAATTTTTGCAACTGGAAGTATGCATCCAGGACTGACAGTTGCGAAAATAGAGGTTTTTGCAGGTTAAAACGAAACACCCTGTATGTACTGTAAAAGCACTTGCTGTCGTACTGGTATAATCGGATTCAGAGTGACACTGTGTGATTTGACACAAACTGATATTTAGTGTACCAAGTGAAACTTAGAGTCCATAAATTGCATTGCTTTGATAGTTCCTGTTTTTACCCTTTATCATTTCAAGCAGGACACAGGACTCAAAACAACACATCAGCAGTTCCTATCTCCTCTTGGACTACCCTCTTTACCTTTATATACAGGGTGATTATAATTAAAGTTCCACTTTCAAAACGCTGTAAAAATAAAACCACTGGTCGGAATGACGTCAAACTTCAACGGAATATTATCGACGAAGGGGGGAACTTGATGGCAGAAAAAAAAATAGTTGACATTTTTAGCAATAGATGGCGCTGTAAGTACCATTATTTAGTAGTGGTCGACTACAAATGACAAATAAATCATAAAATATTACCTAAGGTGTAAACTATACATTAAAACACCGTACTACTCAGCGTACACGAGGGTATTGGTGTGATACTGTTAGTTAAGTAAGCCCATCCGACACGGAAAGGTCATATCACATCGGATGGGAAAAATCGGTTTTTGATTGTCCTGAGGCTGAACACCGCATAAAAACATCAGTAAAAATCAATCAGTCTTTAATTTTCGAGAGACTGGCGCAAAAGATGTTCAATATAATGTCCCCCCCCCCCCCCCCCCCCCGTTTTCTGTAGCAAGTTGAAATCGTGAAACCTCATGTTCCACAACTGATTGAAGTGTTTTCGGGGTCACGTTTTGAATGTGTTGCGAATGCATGCCTTCAGCTCAGCAAAGTTTGCAATCGGAGCACTGAACACAACAGCTTTCAGATAGCCCCATATCCAGAAGTCAAACGGGTTAAGATCAGGTGATCGGGACGGCCAGGTCTTTCATTGAGACCAGTCATAGTGAACTTCTCAGATACGAAATGAGGAAAAAAACGTGTATTTTGCGTTTTTATAACAACTTCAATGAGCCGGGCGCATGACAGGTGTTTTGATTTACATATTCTGACACTTGCAGCGCCATCTATTGCTAAAAATTCCAACTATTTATTTTTCTTTTGCCATACGTTTTCCCCCCTTCTTCGATGACATTCCGTTGAATTTTGAGGTCATTCTGACCCAGTGGTTTTATTTTTACAGCATTTTGAAAGTGGAACTTTAATTATAATCACCCTGTATTTTCCGTTTCGAAACAAATTTACTTAAGATACAGCAACTCCCGATTATCTGCGGGCGGCTGAGCTGCGGTCTTTCGCACTTTCAAAAGTAAAATTAAAAATCTGCAATGATTAACTGGATATAGAAAATGCACTCATTTTCAGTCAACAAGGTAAACATATATTTTTAGATAGTCTTATTTCTTTCTTCTTCCTCCCTTCAAATGTCCTCAAAACCTTTCACGATCACCAAAACCTGACCACAGTTGAAATCAGTGTTTCTTTCAGGCATCTCTCTGGGGGAGGGGGGGCACTGTACTCCAGGAGAATGTCAACTGCCCCCCCTCCCCCAGAGAAAAATTCATGTTCCCCGACCATGAGAATTTTATTTATTTTTTTGAATGAAAAAATTATGGAAATACAGTGAAACCTCAATAAGTAGTCGACCGGTTAAGTGGTCGTTTTTCTTTGGTCCCGACAAGGTCTCATGCACAGAAATGTAAAATGACCCTCCTTTACTGGTCACCAAATTTAATTTTACCCTCTTAACTAGTCACTCAAAAGTTGTTTTCGAAAATTCCTTTTCCTTATCGGATCTTAGAAAATAGTGTCCGGCTTAGTTGAAAGGCTGTTTGATATTCATTTTTCCTCGAAATCTCGATCCTCGGTTCTGGTCATTCAAAGCATAATTCTTGCTATGACTCTGCCGAGTGCCGAGAATATGAATCTAACTCCTTCCAGCAAGACAGACAAAATCTAATACCTGGAGAAAGTTAGTCAGTAATTAACATCCGTTCAGAAAGAACAACAAAGACAAAATTTAAAGCTTGATGTATGTTAGAAGAGATGGTTCTTTTCTGTAAGCAACAACTTCATCAGTCAACATTGAAGGATTGTATTAATGTACCGTAACTACATTAAAATAAGTTGTTGTTATTAAGTAATGTATAAGTAAGAGAAAACAAAACAAAGTAACTATCATTAGTATTTTTCCCCCTTTTTAAAATTTCCACTAATTTATAGACATTTATTACATAAGCTATTGTTTTTCTCACAGAATTCTACTGCTATTCATGAATATTTGTAAGGCTTTTTTTTTTCTTCCTTAATTTCCACTCCACATAAGTAGTCACTCCGCATAAGTGGTCAAAAATTTTTTGTCCCCTGAGTGACGACTTAACGAGGTTTTACTGTAATAGAAAGTTCTAAAATCTATCGGGGGGGGGCGGCCTCTGTGGCCTCCATTTTATCACTGTCAATGAAAAGTCCCTCTCTGCCCACAAAGTGCTGAAAGGACATTTTTCCCCTGGTAAAATATGTGTAATTAATGTTCGACGCTTATCATAGAAGGGATTTTTTATAGTTTCCTCTTTTGTCTGTTCTCTGTTTATTATAAAAATACAAAAGTGTCGACCAGCAACAGGCTCTGGGCCCAGCTAGACTGGTCCTAGTCAATTTACAATCCCCAGTGAAGATCAATGGCCCTCTTAAAACTATCTACTCCCTTGCTCATTACCACCTCTTCCGGTAAACTGTTCCAAGGTTCCACTACCCTGCTAAAAAAATAATTTTTTTCCTAATATTCGTGTTTGCCTGAGATTTAAATAGCTTAAAACAATGACCCCTCGTCCTGTTTTCAGTGCTAAACTTCAGCCCCGTAACATCTTTCATTTTAATAAATTTAAACAACTGAATCATGTCCCCTCGGTCTCTTCTTTGCTCAAGACCGTACATTTTTAGCCTTCTGAGCCTGGAATCATAATCTAAGTGGGAAAGTCCACTTATTAGCCTTGTAGCCCGCCTTTGAACCCTTTCCAATACATCAATGTCTTTCTTAAGATAAGGAGACCAAAACTGAACAGCATACTCCAAATGGGGTCTTACCAAACTTCTATATAAGGGCAGAAGAACTTCTTTAGATGGATAAGGTGGTTAGAATATAGCAAGGGCGGATTCAGGGGAGAGTCAAAGGGTCAGCTGACCCCCCTGTGACAATAATTTTATTATGATTACTATCAAACTTCAATACTTTAGCTCCAAAAAAAATATAGTACATGGAGTCAATGTTAACCTCTTTTTTGCTTGGTTCTGTAAGACATTTCTTCTCAGAACATGACCAGACTGTCAGCCTAGAGAAATTTTTTGATAAAAGTTTGATTGAATACGATCCATAGTGCAGGTTGAAAAAATTAGAGGGGGGATTTGAAAGGATTTTTTACTCAGGTGATATAACACGCTCTCCATTGAAACTTGATTCCCCTTACCAAAAATTTCTGGATCCGCCCCTGAACTATGGTATCTATCTAGATGTAAACTCAGACAATGCATTGGGGAATTCCTGTTGGTGTGGTACGGTTCGGGACCTTAGGACATGTACTGTGTGGGCACTCATACTACAATCTGGTTGGAAATCGGAAGTATTCTGGATAACAGTCATTGTATGGAGGGGGGAGGGAATAGTGAGCTGTTTTTGAGTCAACTTTGGTGGACTGCAAAAGTTATTCAAAGTGGGTAATTTTGGATTTTTTTTCTTAGAGAGGGGGAGGGGAAGGGGTTCCTGCCCTACTCCTTCAATACACCCTTGATCTCTTCAAACTCTTGAAGTGCTCCTCCCCCTTAAATATGCCATTGCCCCCCACCCAAACTTTTGAAATGCCCCCCCCCCCCCCGCGGGAGCAAACGATCTGAAAGAAACACTGCTTACTGACTTTTAGATCTACTTACATGCCTAAACGAGTGACGAGACCAATTTTCGACATAAATTGCCCTCCACTATAAGTTTTTAGTGTTAACTTAGCTTGATCTGTTTCAGTTATTTTTTTTTTTTTTCACGATTTTTATCGCGTGTGCGCCAATGGGAGGGGTTTAACCCCTAAACCCCTCCCCTTGGACACGGCTCTGATAAAGACCCTGAATAATGTTTTTAAAGTCGATGTTAATTCAAAATTAGTTTTAAATTTAACTTAGGTTTTACCTTAGATCATTTGTTATTAGTTGTGTAAATCCACTAATACTGTGAGTCCATTTTCTGTGTTGTGTAAACGTCGAGTCCAAGGGATTGAAATTTATAGCAGGCGTGAACTATATTATGTAAACCCAGTACAGACGAGCACCTGTCACGTGATGACTGAAAAACGATGGCAAGTGGACTTATAATATGTGCTCTGTAAAAACTATTTTCTTAATCTGAAATTGGTTGCTGGATTAAAATTTTGTTTCTTTAACATGTTTTCTCATTCCTTTATTCCATGTCATTCTCATTTTTTTTAAATGAATGCCGCCATTATATTGACGGTGGGTGCGTGGATGGAAATCTGCTGTGATAGGGAAGTTGCAACCTATTAAATACTCCTATTTTGACTATTGGATATTGTTAATTGACCCTCAAAACTCAAAAATTCACCATCGCCGAATTTTAAAACACCATGATTGATTTTTAAAAAACCCACGCTCAAAAGTGCGCTCTTCTGCAACGTCACGAGCTTACGTCACAGTGCTCTAGGGGGGAAGCCTTTCGCGGAAGATCCCTTGTTGTCGCTACCGGCATTTTGAGCGTGCCGATGTTTTTACGAGGCGTATTTTTAAAGTAAGTTCCGTTTTGATATAAAAAAAGAACGAGTACAGATAGAGCAAAGAAATTTATTGCACAAAAATCTACCATCCTTACGCTATTTTTTTGACATTGCTCCCGTGATTTTCCAAACATTTGTCATAGCGTGGTACAGGTTTTTGTATACCTATTCATAGAAAATTGCCGCCTGTGTAGTCAGCCATGGGATAACATGTTCTCTGAGCTCATTATTGCTGTTGTGCCACAGACCACCTTGGAAAGACTTTAGATGCCGAAACAAATGAAAGATGCTGCGAGCGAGGTGAGGGCAGACCAGAGGATGTTCAAAAACGCCCCAGCCAAAGCCCTGTAAGAGTCCTCATGGTTGACTAAACGGGCGGTAACTTTGTACGAATAGGTATACAAAAACCTGTACCACGCTGTGACAAATGCTTGGAAAATCACGGGAGCAATGTCGAAAAATAGCGTAAGGGTGGTAGATTTTTGTGCACTAAATTACTTAGCTCTATCTGTACTCGTTCCTTTTTTATATAAAAACGGAACTTACTTTAAAAACACGCCTCGTATTTTTTAGAAATTTCATAATCCTTTTCAACACACTATGGAGGCCGGATTCGTTAAAGCACAGTCAAATAATCTTCCTCAAGTAACATCAGTGATGGTGTTCGAATATTTCCGAGAGGGTGAGAGATTTAATATTCCAGAAACGCGATTCCAAGTGCTTCTTAAACGAAGCCATCTGCACTTTCGTCGGGTTCTCCTTGTCCGCTGAGCGCGGCAGAAGAGCGGATGACGTCACTTCCTGAGCCATTTGACGTCACATTCTCTTGAACTTTAAAAATTATTTTCAAAAAAAAAAAAAAACTACTTATCGTAGAGCAAACATTTTTTTACCGATGATGTTCATACATGTTATTCTATCATATAAAAATAAAATCGAAAACTTCCCTATTCTCCTATCTTGCTACATTCTGCTCCAAAAATGGAGAATGTTGCGCTTGCCTGCGCCGAAAAAAAAAAAGTTTCGATTTCCAAATCTCGCCAAAGTTGCCCAAGGAAGTCAAAGATTTCTACAGCATGTTCTAAACACTGAAGTTTTCCGATTTTGCGGCTGAAAATGGAAAATTATAAGTTGCATTTTGAAAATCTCGCCAAAACTTTATCTTAATACAAAATTTCCAGATTACTAATTCTCATCATTTAAGATTGATAATAAATAAAAATACAGAACGTTATGCGCTGTAAATAATCTTTATGACTGGTAGATATCGGCCATAAAATCGTTTTCTTGATTTCCTCATCTGCGTTAAATAAGGCCATGTGGACCAAGACCAACCCCTCATTTTCCTTCGTAGGATAGCAAAAGTTTGCTAAATCGTGATTTTATCGTCATTGGAAAGACTAACTGATGATAAAACGTTGTCAACAAGTAGTTATGAAAAGGCATTGCAGCAACCATTATTACAAAAGAGACTTGTCAAAATCTTATTTTACTGTAAATTTTGTTTCTTCATGGTTCACTGTTGTTTACTAGTAAATAAAGTCTTTCATTGTGGAAAAACAAAAAAAAAAAGTCATCACAATAGAAATAGCAGCACGGTTTTTTGAACAAACATTATTGAAGTTTCAATCACTGTTGCGCAGTTACGCCCTCTGGTGGTTAACTAGATGAATTTTGGTCTGAATAAATTGTTCTAGAAAGCCTTATTAATGTAGTTGACGAATTCAAAATGAAAAATCGCTATGTACCGCTATTTTTCCTGTGATTTGATAACTCTAGAAAAGTTGACTGTAGCCCATTAGGGCCATGAATGGCATTATTAAAACTCCAATGTCCTTACACTGAAGGGTCGGGTGTGCACGAACTATGCGCAGGACCGACCAAAACAAAGCAGAAAATAACGAATGTGACGGTTGGTTTTTCTCCTTTCCACTGAAGTGAATATGGAATTTTTGACAATGTTTTTGAGTTTATCAAATGTGGTTTAGTATCTTCCCCAGAGTTGGCCTTATTAGGGACCCCTGTCCTTAATAAAGTCAATCGGCCTTTTTTGGTTAAGCTGCTGACAAACATAATTTAAGCTTAAATTTTCACATGGAATTATTTTTTTCTTTTGAGTCATTTGAGGAATGTACGAAAATTGGAGTTAATTGAATCATAAAACAAACAAGATATTAGGCCCTGAGCCTTAGGTTGGCTTTATTTGGGGCATTTGCCTTATATCATCATGATGATTTATCATCTAAAAAGCCAGTGTCCCTTATCTGTCATGCCTTGATAATCACTTTAACTCATTTAAACAGTGGTGACTATGGTTCTGACTTTTTAATTCCTGCCTCTGATAGTACTTAGTTCAAACTTGATGTTGCTCGATATGTATAGAATGCCATCAGACTCATGATTAGGGGTGGAGGAACTTTCTCGGCACCTGTCTTTGCTAGACGACTCTCTACAGCTCTTGACTCTCGGAGAAATGTAATTAAGTTACGATGGTTTTGGGGTGCTACCTAAGGCGGATTCAGGGGAGGGTCAGCTGACCCCCCTGTGGCAAGAATTTAATTATGACTATTATTAATTTTCAATTTTTTGATCCGAAAGAGTAGTAGAGGAATGTGGGGCAAAGTGAAATAGTTAACCCTAGAACACTAGCGTGTTTAAAAAGGCTGTTATTACTAGAAATACGTAAAATTTACGTGTTCTTACAAAATGTATTTTATTTACTAATGTTTAAAAAAAAAAAAAGCTAACAATTATACAAACAGCTTTAAAAATATTAAAAAATGCATAAAATGTATAGTATTAAGAAATATTATGAAAATAACAAATTGCATTATGGATATATTACAAACCAACACTAGTTATACATATTATAAGCTTAAAGATGCTAAAAGAATAAGAAAAAAGGAATAGGTGTATAAAAGATAAAGGAAAAATAATAAAACGTCTAATTAATGCAGATAAATTGTCTAAATGCAACTTGGAAAAAATTTCTTTTGGTGCTGCCCAGAAATTGTCTTGCCACACATTAGTTGTCATCCTCTTTTTTTTATAGTTGCAAAAGCTGCAGTCAGGTTCTTCGTCCTTGCTGATTCTGTGCAATTTATGTATTCTGTATATCTTGTTCTAAATCTTGATAGATTTTGGGTGCTCAGACGTTGATGTTGCTAATTTTCACATAGTGCTGCTGAAGCTTTAGCATAAACTGCAATCTTGACGATGGAGATTGCTGATTCATACTGATACAAAAACGAAATGAAAATGCTGCGAATAATGTTGTTATAAAATTTTTAATAACTATAAAATAGACGTTATCGCTAGCGATACGTTAAATATACGTGTAAAATACTGCACATGTATCACTAGAGACACGTAAAATTTACGTGTGACCTCTAGAACAACAAGCGTGTGGACTAAAAAGTAGACGATGAAGCTAAGCCACGTGGCAGGCAGCTAACTAAGTCATCACTCAAAGCACTTCTACTCGGACGAGTTCATTGATGGAAAAAAAAGGGGAGAAAGCAGCCAATATAGAAGGCTTGTACGTAAATTTTACGTACACTAGTGTTCTAGGGTTAAGAAAACTTCGATTTTTCAAAATGAACAAATTGAGACTTTTTTTTTTTTTTGAAAATTTACTTACTCTACATGAAAAAAAGAACAAAGTATTTTTTAATAAAACTTACTCTGAATTAATATTTTTTTATTTTTGGTAGTAAATTGGAACCTTCAAAAAAAAAGGGGGGGGGTTCGGGCAAAGAGAAAAGTAAACTATTTTTCTACTGAATTATTTTGATTCGATTGTAAAAAATATAATAGGATAGATTATATGCCTAAAGAAATATGAGTTTTGATGAAAATTGGAAGGATTATAATCCAGCTGCGTCACTGAAAAATTTTGGGGGGGCATAAGGTGGTGCACCACAACCCTTGGGGGGAGATGGGCACCCCCGCTTAAATGATAAACTTTTTTATGTAAGAGGTATAACGCTGGCTATTGAAACTTGACCCCCCCCCCCCTTACAAAAACTTCGAGATACGCCCCTGGGGATGGTCATACAGCGCAGATTGCTGCACTATTGAAATTTTTCGGGGGGTTGGAATAATTCTCAGGGATATTTTTCTCTTTGGGGGGGAGGGTGTGATACTTAGGGTTTTGGGGATAAATATCACCCAGGTATCTGAGACTTGAACACAGCTTAGCTTTTTATCAAAATTACCGAGTGGGAGCCCCTTTATTCAGGCCTCTTTTTCGGGCATGATGAAGTTGATTCCTGTTTATTACTTTGTTCTTCCTGTTCAGAAAACGAATTCTTCTCAAGCAAAACTCAAAATAAATGCTCTTGCTAAAGATACTTTGATGTTAAAATGGATACACATCTGCACCGATGGTTCAGCAGAGCACAGGCGTATCATTTGGGCAATGGATTTTGAAATCGTTATGTAATTATGCATTTTTACTTGCATTTTGATGTTTTTTTACTATAAAATGCATCGATGTCGTACCCTTTGCACCCCCCCCCCTCCCCGGGAAGCAGTCTCTCGCGTCATCTGTAGTGTTTTTCCAAGTCCTTTGAGTAGAAACTATTAGGACAGTTTCGGTGGAGAAATATTCGCAATTTAACTGGCTCTTGAAAAGATTGTGCAGAGGCAGGAGAGAAATTTGTGCTATCCATAGCCATTGTGTGTGAAGACATCATTAATGATTGCTTTCTTCTGGTAATGAGATTGTTCTACTATGGATTCCTAGCCATTGTGGCTTACGGAGAAATGGAAACGTAGACAGTCTTGCAAAAGAGGCTTCTTTGTTGATCCCTCCTGTGTCTCATGCTAGTCTGAGAAACATTAAACTGATTAAACTATTGCTCAAGCAAAAAACGGACCTCCAAAGTCGGCAACCATTCCGAAAGTGGTAGGGGAGTCATGAATTCAAATTTTATTTTACATAAAAGCAGGTCCTTTTAAAGCTTTCCATGGATTTTGTCAAAAACCGTCATCTCCTTCGTTATAGTCTGCTGCTTTTTTTTTTCCAAGAATGTGTGTTTTATTGGAGTTCAGGTGATGTCTAAGAATTAAGATTTGTGTTAGTTGAATGGTGCCAGTTCGGTGAATCGTCTGCCACTTGCAAGAAGCGTTTTAATTAGTCTACGTAAAAAGATCTTCACATAGGCGGCTGGGGGGGGGGACTGCCCCCTCAGTTTTCAGAGTTAAAAATTAATAATCGATTGGAAAATGATTTTTTACAAGGTGGATTGATCTTTTCCACCAAAGTAACAACTGAATATTCCGAATAAATGAAACTTTTTTCATCTAATTTAATGAAAATGGAACTTTGAACTCGAAGGGGAAATCCTGCGGTGGCCATATCCCCCCCCCCCCCCCACTGTTTTGGTGCCTAAGGATCTTCCAAAAGTAATGCCGCGATAAGTAAAATCTCACACTGCAATGGTGTTTCCAAAGTCTTGGAAATCTACTAAATAATTCTAAATCTTCAGAATAATTTACAATTTTTAAGAACGAAAAATATAAGAGGGCTTCAATATCATTCGAAAGAACGATCATATTGTCTTCATTTGTCTTCTTGAACTGCTTAATCTACCGAAAACGTTCTTAAAATATAACAATGCTTCACTCCAAGGACAGCATTCTGTGTTCGATTGGATAAAATTTTGTGGCCGATCCACAAATCCGTTTGAATTTCCATAGTATATGATTTTAAATAAATTTCTAGGTGATAGGCCGGTATTTTAAAAGTTGTAATTAGTGCAATAGCATGTATAACTATTGACTTTCCGAGTCTATGGTCTAATAACATGTCATAAAATCTATATAAATAAAACAGAGAATATATGTGTTGGTATGTTCCCTGTACAAATCCAGTTTTACGTCGGATCTCCACCAAATTTGGCAGGGAGGTACTTGGGCACCCGAGGAGGAACGTGGGGAAGTTTTCGAACGCCAAAAAAGTACCGAACCATTCGAATTTTAATTTTAGGGCCCGAAAATGACGTTAAATGGCTCTTTCTACCCGAAATAATTATCCGATTTCTTTGATTCAGGTCCCATTCAAAAGCCCGCGGAAAACACCCATTTAGTTTCTTCATTTCCTTCGAATTTCAAAAAAAAAAAAAAAAACGAGCTGATGACTTGTGATGACTCATCACATGACTTCCTATTACTCCACTTTAATGTCATTTTCTCATTATTGGCAATTTTAATGTGATTCAATAGTTTACCCTCTAAATATCACCATCAGTGGCCAAATTAAAACCAGATTTTAAAAAAAAATGTCGCCATGTTGGCGACCAAAAGACTGTCGATATATCGCCAAGTGTCCTCCAAATTATAACACCGCTTGAGGTTACATCGAAATTAACAATGATTTCCCCCCAAAAAGGGGCAAAAGACCCCCTTTGGAGCATCCGAATGCAACCAAAAAGGAAGGTGCACAACTAGACCTCACTAGGAGTCTACGTACCAAATTTCAACTTTCTAGGACATTCCGTTCTTGAGTTATGTCATACATACGTACATACATACGTCACGAGAGCTATGTGACATACATACGTCACGAGAAAACTCGCTGTAATTAACTCGGGGATCGTCAAAATGGATATGTCGGGTGTCTGTACGTTCCTAGGCACATATCCACGTGTGGTCGGGTTGGGAAAAAAAACTCAGCATTCATTTGGGGGTGAGCAAAATGGAAATTGAGGCCGATTTTTGGGTGAAAATTTTTTCGCGAATACAATACTTCCTTTTTTGTAAAAGGAAGTAAAAAACGTTGCAAAATCACCGGGAAAAAATTAAAACGCACTGGTAAGCCTAATGGAACAGAAATTTAAATCGGAAAATTATCGTTTGTGCGATCTCATTTTAAATTAGCGTTCAAAAGGTTGCCACTTTTTTTTTCCTCGGTTGTGACTAAATAAAATTTTGTTTTTGTTTTTAGATAAAAATTTCCCCTTTTGATTATTATTGGCCGATTTATCTCTTTTTTTTATATATATATAGGATTTTAGTCGTATCTATAGAGGGTTGCGCTTAATTTTTTTCGGGAACTTTTGATTTGCCGTTTTCTTTGAGAATGATTATTTTGACGGGAAATTTTGTAGTATTTTTTTTTCTCCAATTGAAGCCTGATCGTTGAACATGCGTCACTTGACAAAACTTTTATTTTTGAGGTAGACCGTGCAAAGCCGGGCAATGCAGCTAGTGGATAATAAACCAGGAGATGCTAACGACAGTGAACCCTTAAGTATGCCAAGTAGTGTTATGTTTCATTGTGTCAAATGCAACATGATATAGTCATCTGTCACATTATATTTTATTTACTGAGTGGAAAAATATTTGCAGGAGACATATTTCATGAGTAGCTTTTTGCACTGTCAGATTTTATCCGGTGCCAGAGGCATTTCGCTCCAGACGATCGCCACCTCTCTCCTAGCACAGGCCGAAAGAATCACTTTCACGATATCATACTTAGCATGCCTTACAGCAATCTCCAATGGATATCTCCCCTCTTTGCCCATCATGTGGGGATGCATGCCGTAGGACAACAGTTTCGTCACTACCGCAGTGTATCCCATCAGTGCAGCCCACAGCAAAGGGGTCATCCCGGGTATTTTTTGAAGGTCACTGTCGCTGTCTGATTCGATGAGCATGTCTGAGGCCTCCTCCCTACCCCACATCAGAGCCGTTAGTAAGGGTGTTAGGTATACTGTTTATTTAATAAACAATTCACGTGCCGCTAATAATTGCACACAGTGAACAATCACCAAACGCGATAACTCGTCAGAAAGACAAACACTTAAACACGCGCTCCGATCCAAAATGGCTAATCCAAAGCTGATGCGTCGGCTCGTATATATAGGGGCCTTAGGGTAGTCGGTGCCTCAAACGGTTGACGTCAGGGATAGCAGGCGAACCCTGGTGTATAAGCCTTACCTCTGTGCAGGGGGGCTACACAAGGGCTAGACCCCATTTTTTCCTTTCAGTTCCCAGGGTTATGGAAGATAACATAAATAACCCTTTTCCCCCTCGTGGGGAGCGTCAGACGGTATATTCGAGCTCAGCGAAATTCTTTCTCATAAAACGAAGCGACCCTAATTTGAATTTTACAAAAAATATCCCCTTTTGTCATCAATAAAGCCTTGGTCCATCAGATAGGTGAATTTCAAACTGTTCAAAAATGACGTAATGGCGAACTTTTAGTCGACATTAAAGACACCAAACAAATTTCAAAAATAATTCAGAACATTCAACACTTAATTTTTCACGCGGCATAATTTTGGTGAGCCTGATCTTCTCTCTACTCTACAGAGTGAGATACTACAGGAAATGAAGGACCAACCACGTGAGTGGAGTTGAGGGAATCTCCATTAAACGCAATGGTGAAATGGTAAGTACAAAACACATTATTTTAACGTTCAGTACACCTGTCCTCCCTCCACGTGTCAAAGCTGGCTATCTTTCTTGTCCAGTTAGAGTGTACATTCCAAATCCGCTCCGTTGCCTTATATGCCAGCGGTTTGGACATACAAAGCTTCCGTGCCGTGTGTTTCTGACACCTGTGCCAGGTCACGATAGCAATGACTGTAGCTAGTTTTCTAGGAAAAATATCACTTGCTTGAGTCATGATCACTCAATAGTTATTGAACAAAAGTTTAAAAAAGCTGCCGATTATAAACTAACTAAAGCTGCGAAAAGAATTGCTTCTTTATCTTTACTAATAATAAAGCTGAAAGTCCCTCTGTCTGTCAGGAGCTCTGTGACGCGCATAGGGCCTAGACCGTTCGGCCGATTTTCATGAAATTTGGCACGATGTTAGTTTGTAGCATGGGGGTGTGCACCTCGAAACGATTTTTCAAAAATTAGATGTGGTTCTTTTTCTATTCCAATTTTAAGAACAAAATTATCATAAGACGGACGAATAAATTACAAAATTATCATAACGTGGAACCGTAACATGGGCACAAGCCAATTGGTGAGATACGAAGTTATCATAACGTGGAACCGTAACATGGGTACAAGCCAATTGGTGAGAAAGTTCACCATACATTATTTGTAAATATACAGGCGAACCAAAGTACCTTTTTATTTTTCTATTACGGGCAAAGCCGTGCGGGTACCACTAGTTCTATTCTATTCAAGAGTCACCACTGACTTCAACTGTATTTATGTCGAGGACTGCATGCTAAGTGCCTTGCCTCCATTATTTTATATACCGATAGATGGCAGCACCATCACCGGATCGAACAGTTAATGAGAATTTAGAACTAGTGCAAGAGCTAATAGCTACCTGGTACTAGCACCCCCAGAGGTATCGTTTCACTTGGAGGACATTGAGACCACGAGCATATTTAACGTTGCCCAGTCCCCTTTAATGACGACGGTGGGTCTTCGACCAGCGAGGATCGAACCCGAGTCCCTCCGGCCCCGAGTCCAATGCCTAACCGATCAGGCTACCACGGCCCTGTACCACTAGTTAAGAATAAAATAATACTGATGCCAACTCAAGGAAAGAACTTAAGCAGCAAGCAGACAGTTTTTAAATTTTGTTTTAAATTGGATTGTTAATCAAACACATTCTTTATATGCAATGCGAACAGAGTTTCATTACTTTAGATCAAATGTTTTTCTATTTTTAAATGCCAAAATTTAACAAAATAATGTCCCCAAAACTATTTTAAAGGAGTGAAAAAATGATTGGAATAGCAAAACAAATGATCCTTCATGAGTTATTTCAAGTATATACGAAATTATTCAAGAAATACTGAAAAAACCACAATCTTATATAATTAAAAACTGAGCGTATGTGGCTATGTATCTACAGTTTTTTAGTAAAACCAAAATAACGCGAAACTGAATTCGAATATGAAGTCCAATATTTTTTCACATCATTCCTTCTAAATACAACCCAGTAGTTTTTTTTTTTTTTTTTTTTTTTTTTTTAATATTGACGGATCTTCTTTTTGAAATGGGTCAAAAAACGAAGAGACAGAGAAATAACACGCCACAGAAGTCATCGTACACTCAAATATTTTCGAATAAATTCATGATTAAAAGTATCATATGCCGTTTATTTAATATTATTGCTTTGTGTTGACCTTTAAAAGTAATTTGGCTTTAATTGTTTGTTTATTTATTCCTTAATATTGTGCTTATTACTTTAAAATGGCTGGTATTCGTAAAAAACAACAAACACCATTCGAAATTTGATTTTTTTTCCTCGCGGTAACGGTGAATTGGTTTAAAATGTCTCAAAATTAGATAATTTATACCATTCCATAGTAAAGTGCTAGATAAAATGCTTTAAAGAAAAGAATCGAACCGAAAACAAGGTAAGAAAAGGTTAACTGGCAAAGTTAACAAAGCGTGATCGGAGATTTTAAGTTAAAAAAATTATGAAAAATGCACATTTGAGTGCTGTAAATGTTTCTGCAGAGTTAAATGAAAAAATTTACATTTAATTTTCACCTAAAATTGTTCACCAAGTTCTGTGATTAGCTGGATTAAATGGGACCTCTTCCCGCTGAGACCTCTTCCCGCGAAAAACAGAAAGCTTACGCTTTTCGTCGCAAAATCAATAATAAATAAGCTCAAAACGTTTTATAATTACGTCTTACTTACAGATAAAAATGAATTCAACATTTTTGGTTAAATTGTTGTATTGTAAGCAGAAGAAAAAATTTTGAACTTAATCTTAAGAACTTAGTTGGATCAGTTGATCAGGACGGTGGAGGTGTTATAGTGTGAGGGTGCATATCAGCATCAGGACTTGGTAGTTTGGAATTTTTTGATGAAATAATGAATCATGCCGTTCCTTTAAATATTTAAAACCCAATTTTGAACTCTTAGCCAAAAATTTGGTTATTGGAAATAACTTTGTTTTTTTTTTTAATCAAGATAACGATAAGAAGCACACGGTATCCAACGTTTGCGTCTAGTGCCTCGACAATTGTCCTAAAGTTTAGAAAATACCCCCTCAATCTCCAGATTTGAACTTAATGTAACGTATTTAGAGATATTTGGAGGCTAAATTACGAAAATACGGCTTTGAAACGAAAATAGAGCTAGAAACAGTAAGACTCAAAGTGTTGTTGAACACTTACTCAGAAATTACGCAAAAGAAGAAAGAAAAAAGTATGAAATTTATTCCCATGCGTTTAAAAGGTGTTGTTGATACTGCAAGATATTCTACTAAATAATAACTTAATAAAAAGTTAGATTATTCAATAATATATAAACATTTTTTAAAGTGTACGAAGACTTTTGTGGGATAAAATTTCCGACACTTTTGGTTTTTTATTTTTAAAAAATTAAGTTTTAATATTTTTTAAAAACTTTTCATGTAGTTTTGTTAAAAACTGATCATAGATCTTATAATTAAATACCTGTTCCGAAATATTAATTCTAACTAATGGATAGGGGCCAATTTCGCTGAAAGTCGTTGGTGTACGAACACTTTTGGGAGTCACTGCGTATGTTTAAGTTTCTTCTCCCGAACAACAGTGAATTGACCATCGAACCGGGTATCGATGGATTCGTCATCTTCCCGTCTTCATGTTTGCAGGGCCCGATCAAGACAAACTGGTGCCCAGGTCCTGAGTAAAAATTGGTGCCGCCCCCCCCCCCATAAGAAAATCAGCACAATTTCAAAGTCAATGTTTTATACTAGAAACCTAATACACTAGAAACCTACACATAACTACAGAAACTTGGGATTTGAATACCAAACACTTGATAGTCACCACACTAATCATAAATTGCCTTACCTTAAGGTGAAAAGGAATTAAAAAACAATTTAAAACTGCAAAAATAGCAAAAAAAAAAAAAAAAAAACTAATTCTGACATTAAGCTTTAAAAAGGCTTCTTTCTGGTTTTAACAGAGGCAAATGTGTCGATCACATCATCGAAATCTAATTTTGATGTCACAGAATTTTCAATGGTCAATAAGAAAAACGCCTGTAAATTATCCTGAGAAACGCAGCTTCTCAAAAGATTTTTGATTCTTTTTCAAAGCTGAAAAGGAACGTTCACTTTAACAGAAAAAAAAGGAAGTAAGTAAGTTAATTTAGGCTATTTTAGTGCCCCTAAATTTGTGGTGCCCAGGTCCGCGGACCCGCCGGACCGTGCGTTAATCAGGCCCTGCATGTTTGGCTATTTAACATAATCCTTCGATAATAATTAGCGGAGGTATCAATTAAAAACTATTAATTATGATACTTAGATTTCCACATAAAATCCCAATTTTTCGAAGGCTTTCCTCCATTCAAATTATTAAGTGCTTCATCTCAACTTTCCGCAAGAATGTTTTTTATTAAAATTTATAGCGTGAAGAAAATCATTGAGACGAAAGATCTGTTGCCATTGTTTTCTCGAATATGAACAAGTAAAACTCTGGATTTTGTTTTAAAGGCTTTTCCTGTAGTCGGGGGATTCAAAATGTTTACTTTTTGGTTATATTTCCGCACCGCAAAATTTTACTGATTTTTTTCTTTTTTGGTTCAAGCCTGAGTGTTGAAACCGCAACACTTGACATAACTTTTATTTTTGAGGTGGACCGTGCAAAGCCATGCGACGCAGCTAGTTATTCTAATAATTTTCACACTTCTGTAGTGTATTTATGTCCGAGTTTCTTCTCCCGAAAGCCAGTGAACTGACCATCGAACCAGATATCGATAGATTTGTAATTTTTCCGTCCTTATGTTTGGCTATTTAACATAATCCTCCGATTATAATTAACGGAGATAACAATTAATAACTATTAATTATGATATTTAGATTTCGACATTAAATCCATATTTTTCGAAGGCTTTCCTCCATTCAAATTATTATTCAGTGCCTCATCTCAACTTTCCGTAACAATGCTTTTATTAAAATTTATAACGGTGAAGAAAATTATTGAGACGAAAGATCTCTTGCTATTTTCTTTTCGAATATGAACAAATAAAATTCTAGCTTTTGTTTTAAAGGCTTTTCCTGTCATCGGGGGATTTAAAATGTTTACTTTTTGGTTATTTTCCCGCGATCTGCCGCAAAATTTTACTGATTTTTTTTTTTTTTTTGCTCAAGCCTGATTGTTGAACACGCGTCACTTGACATAACGTTCATTTTCGAGGTAGACCGTGGAAAGCCGAGCGACGCAGCTAGTATAAACTTAAACTGAACATAAAAAAAAATTAATAAAGCAAATATGTTTCTTCATCTAAAAGATTTTTTCCGTTTAAAGTAGCTCAGCCGTAGTCCCCTTCGCAAGGCTCACGGCTCCCCTATTTTGAAAATATTTTCTGTGGCCCGTTCGATTTTTTCCGTGGCCCACCAAAATCTGGCGCAGATCAGCTCCAGGTCTCGTGACCAAAGTGGGAACCTTCTTGTAATTGAATGGACATATGTTTCTGATTAAATCAATCCTATGGACGCATTATTATTTGATTAGGACAATTAATTCAACGAGATGATGTGTGCATCACATGACTTCATTTTACTCCAATTTAATGTCATTTCCCCATTATTGGCAATTTTAATGTGATTCAATAGTTTACTCTCTAAATATCACCAATAGTAGACAAATTGAAACCAAATTTAAAAAAAAAACCGCCAAATTTGTCGCCAAGTTGGTGACAAAACTTGGCGACCAAAAGACTGGTGATATATCGCCAAGTGTCCGACAAATTATAACACAACTTGAGTTTACATTGAAATTAACAATGATTTCAAGGGGCAAAAGACCCCATTAGGAACATCAGAAAGCAACCAAAAGGGAAGGTGCACAACTAGACCCCACTATGAGTCTACGTACCAAATTTCAACTTTCTTGGACGTACCGTTTTTGAGTTATGCGAGATACATACACACATACGTACATACAGACGTCACGAGAAAATTCGTTGTAATTAACTCGGAGATCGTCATTATGGATATTTCGCGCGTCTATACGTTCTTAGGCACTTATCCACGTGTGGTCGAGTTGAAAAATAAACTCAATATTCATTCGGGGGTGAGAAAAATATAAATTAAGGCCGATTTTAGAGTGAAAATTTTTTCGCGAATACAATACTTCCTTTTTTGTAAAAGAAAGTAAAAAATCGCCAAATTTGTCACCAAGTTGGCGACCAAAAGCTTGGCGATGTATTGCCAAGTGTTTGCATAAATTATAACATCACTTCAGTTTGCATTGAAATTAACATTGATTTCTCCCCAAAAAGGTGTAAAAGACCTCCTTTGGAACATCCGAATGCAACCAAAAAGGGAGGTGCACAACTAATCCCCATTAGGAGTCTACGTACCAAATTTCAACTTTCTAGGACATACCTTTCTTGAGTTATGCGACATACATCCGCTCATACTCGCATACGCACATACGTACATACGGACGTCACGAGAAAAGTCGTTGTAATTAACTCGGGGAATGTCAAAATGGATATTTCGAACGTCTATACGTTCTTAGGCACTTTTTCGCGAGTGGTCGGGTTGAAAAAAAAGCTCAACATTTATTTGAGGGTGAGCAAAATGGAAATTAAGGCCGATTTTTGAGTGAAAGTTTTTTCGCGAATACAATACTTCCTTTTTTGTAACAGGAAGTAAAAAGGTTACATAAAGTATTACTGCATTTTATGGTTGGAATAAATTTTTCATAAGACAAAAATTTATCAGTGCATTTAAAATTACACTCGAAATTAACTTTCACAAAATTGAAAGACAGTTCTCAGGGAAATGAAAATAAATAAAAACGGTGCGCATGAAAACGCGATTAATCTCACCATCTAGTAATGACAATATTATTTTGCCATCTTTCTGCGACTTTTGTTTAATGATGTTCTATTAGTTCGTGCTTTTGAAGCCAAATTTTTACATCAATAGATTGATTTTGTTTATGTGTCATTTAAAAAGACAAGTTATTTGAAATACAAGTGGATATTAAAAAGTTAAATTGAAAATTCTTAATAGAAACTAGTTATTATTTTCAGCTAATACCGAAATTACCTGTATTTAACCTCAGCAAATACCGGTATTACGAAATTTCAAAATTGCTCGAAATATCGGTATTGCAATCACTACATATGAATATTCATTAGTTACTTTATTAAGAAGAAATACTTTGAATGAGGAATACTAACTTAAACAATATTTGCATGCATTTTCCCTTCGCTAGGACATTTTTTAGAAACTTTTTTGGCTTTAACCCTTTCAGGGGCGCGTCATTAATTTTTGAGAAATATTAAGAAAAAACACCACAAGTGGGTTCATTTGATCATCTAGACATATATTTTTCAGTTAAAAAATTTTTTTCAGAATTTTTTTCGCTGGGGGTGGTGTCCCCATTTGTTCACACACCCCACCTGGGGTAGAACAAAACATGCTTATGCATGTAAAAATGAATTTGAATCTTTTCGAACAATATGATTGACTACCTCAGGTAAAATGAAGAAAAATGATTCACTCTTTCAGCGCTAATTAAAAATTTTAAAATCTGAAAAAAAAATCCAATTTTTGGGGTAAACGAAAAATTGAAAATTTGATGATTTGAACAAGAAATTGAGCCTACGAATTTTTTTTTTTTTTTGTTATTCTGCCATCTAATGTTGTTCATTGAACTTAAAAGAAGAGGACTCGAGCATTCAAAAAATTCAGAAAAAACAATTTTTTTTTAATAAATTAGTGGTTTCACAGCGCGACCACTGCCCCTGAAAGCGTTAATGTTGTGATAGAAATCCTCACAAGCTGATTCGATACTCATTTTACAAGTCTATGTTTCAAATGACAAAGTAATTACCCAAAATAATCCTTCAAAGTTAATTATTTTTAGAGTTCTTTTGGTTATCTAATCAAATTTATCTTTTTCCGGGACCTGAAGTAAACCAGCCGGGACACCAGGATTTTGCACGAAAACCGGTACGTCTGGCAAACCTATTTATATTTCTGGGTGTGTGCCGGCTCCATTGTTTATAACCTCTTGATATAGTAAACGAGCTGATGTGTGCATCACATGACTTCCTCTTACTCCAATTTAATGTCATTTTCTCATTATTGGCAGTTTTAATGTGATTCAATGGTTTACTCTTTAAATATCACCAACAGTGGCCAAATTAAAACCAAATTTAAAAAAAAAAATTAAATCGCCAAATTTGTCGCCAAGTTGGCGACAAAACTTGGCGACCAAAAGACTGGCGATGTATCGCCAAGTGTCCGCCAAATTATAACACCACTTGAGTTCACAACGAAATTAACAATAATTTCCCTCCAAAATGGGGCAAAAGAGCCCCTTGGGAGCATTCGAATGCAACCAAAAAGGGAGGTGCACAACTAGACCCCACTAGGAGTCTACCTACCAAATTTCAACTTTCTAGGACATTCCGTTCTTGAGTTATGCGACATACCTACACACATACATACGTACATACAGACGTCACGAGAAAACTCGTTGTAATTAATTCGGGGATCATCAAAATGGATATTTCGGGGGCCTGTACGTTCCTTGGCATATATCCACGTGTGGTCGGTATGAAAAATAAATTCAACATTCATTCGGGGGTGAGCAAAATGGAAATTAAGGTCGATTTTTGAGTGAAAATTTTTTCGCGAATACAATACTTCCTTTTTTGTAAAAGGAAGTAAAAACAATGGGAGCAGTTTATCCCCCGGAATATAAATATGTATACATTAATGCTATATTATACGTAAGTTCATTTTAACTTTAATTACATCTGTGAATATAAGTTGATAAAACGGTTCTTAACTTAAAATCAGCGATGCTACTCTGACTATGCAAAACGCGATTTCCAATATTTTTAAAAACTTTTTTACAACGTGAACATTTTTTCAGACATGGGGCTCATAGAAGTGAGTCTTATACTCTGGTTTTATGCCGAAAACCAAGTGAAAAAAAATATTGTAAAACAGATCCCTAGGAAAAAAAAAATCGGTTTTGATGATTTAAAAAATATTTTACTGGAGGTAGGGGGGATAACCCCATCAGAGTCTCCCAACTTGCTCCAAAAGTTTCATGCTTTTGAAGTTTGCACCCCTTTAAAGATTGCTAAATGCTATATACTACTCCCTTCCAGAAAAAAAAAGGGGGACTACTTTAAACGAGCTGATGTGTGCATCACATGACTTCCTATTACTCCACTTTAATGTCATTTTCTCATTATTGGCAGTTTTAATGTGATTCAATTGTTTACTCTCTAAATATCACCAACAGTGGCCAAAGTGAAACCAGATTTAAAAAAAAAAAAATCGCCAAATTTGTCGCCAAGTTGACGACTAAACTGGGCGACCAAAAGACTGGCGATATATCGCCAAGTGTCCGCCAAATTATAACACCACTTGAGTTTACATCGAAATTAACAATGATTTTCCCCCCAAAAAGGGATAAAAGACCCTCTTTGGAGCATCCGAATGCAACCAAAAAAGGAGGTGCACAACTAGACCCTACTAGGAGTCTACGTACCAAATTTTAACTTTCTAGGACATTCCGTTCTTGAGTTATGCGGCATACATACATACGTACATACAGACGTCACGAGAAAACTCGTTGTTTTTTCGAAAAATCGAGAATATCATCGAAATGGATATTTCGCGTGTCTAGACGTTCTTAGGCCGTGGGGGGTCGAATCGAAAAAAAACTCAACATTCATTCGGGGGTGAGCAAAATGGAAATTAAGGTCAATTTTTGAGTGAAAATCTTTTTGCCAATACAATACTTCCTTTTTTGTAAAAGGAAGTAAAAAGTGGGACGTAAAGGGGAAAAAACGGTTGTCATAAAGAATTATGTTAAAGGCGCATATTAAAGGGGTTTTTTTAATTATTTTCCCCCCTCTCTTGCCGCGCTGTCACGGGTTTGGAATTAATCAGGGGTCTTCAAAAAAACATTCCAAGATATGTTTATAGTAACAGCTCGGCATATTCCTAATTAAGAATGTTTTAACCACGTCGTGACTCCCGTAAATAATATTCATTTCACATGCATTGCCCGGTGAAAGACGGTTATTCTCACATTTTCATTTCAAATAAACATTTGAAAGTTGTCTTTCTTCTTCTTTTTTTTACTTCCTTTTACAAAAAAGGAAGTATTGTATTCGCGAAAAAAATTTCACTCAAAAATCGACCTTAATTTCCATTTTACTCACCCCCGAATGAATATTGAGGTTATTTTTTTCGACTCGACCCCCCATGGATAAGTGCCTAAGAACGTATAGACACGCGAAATATCCATAATGATGATTCCCGAGTTAATTACAGCGAATTTTCTCGTGACGTCCGTATGTATGTGCGTATGTGTGTATGTATGTCGCATAACTCAAGAACGGTGTGTCCTATAAAGTTGAAATTTGGTACGTAGACTCCTAGTGGGGTCTAGTTGTGCACCTCCCCTTTTGGTTGCATTCGGATGTTCCTAAGGGGGTCTTTTGCCCCTTTTTGGGGGGAAATCGTTCTTAATTTCGATGCAAACTCAAGTGGTGATATAATTTGTCGAACACTTGGCGATATATCGACAGTCTTTTGGTCGCCAAGTTTTGTCGCCAACTTGGCGACAAATTTGGCGATTTTTTCGCTTTTTTTTAAAATTTGGTTTCAGTTTGTCCACTGTTGGTGATAATTATAGAGTAAACAATTGAATCACATTAAAATTGCCAGTAACGGGGAAATGACATTAAATTGGAGTAAAAGGAAGTCATGTGATGCACACATCAGCTCGTATTTCTTTGCACAAGATGAAGTTTGTTTTGATTTTGTCAAATAATCAGAACAGAGGTATAAGCGTTTCTTTGAATATAATAAAGCACATAACTGTCTTATTTCATCAAATAATAAATAAATAAATTTAATCTCTGTCAAACACGACTAAAATGTATTAATATTTTGTAAAAAGCGAGAGTAAAAATGAAAACTTTCATCCCAATAACAACTTTTTTAAAAAAAAATAACTTTTCGCTCTTCTTTCATATAAAACGAGCTGATGTGTGCATCACATGACTTCCTTCTACTCCAATTTAATGTCATTTCTCCGTTACTGGCAATTTTAATGTGATTCAACTGTTTACTCTCTAAATATCACCAACAGTGGACAAACTGAAACCAAATTTTAAAAAAAAAACAAAAAAAAATCGCCAAATTTGTCGCCAAGTTGGCGAAAAACTTGGCGACCAAAAACTGGCGATATATCGCCAAGTGTCCAACAAATTATAACACCACTTGAGTTTACATCGAAATTAACAATGATTTCCCCCAAAAAAGGGACAAAAGACCCCCTTAGGAACATCCGAATGCAACCAAAAGGGAAGGTGCACAACTAGACCCCACTAGGAGTCTACGTACCGAATTTCAGCTTTATAGGACACACCGTTCTTGAGTTATGCGAGATACATACACACATACGCACATACATACGGACGTCACGAGAAAATTCGTTGTAATTAACTCGGGGGTGGTCAAAATGGATATTTCGGGTGTATGTACGTTCCTAGGCATATATCCAGGTGTGATCGGGTCGAAAAAAAAACTCAACATTCATTCCGGGGTGAGAAAAATGGAAATTAAGGCCGATTTTTGAATGAAAATGTTTTCGTGAATACAATACTTCCTTTTTTGTGAAAGGAAGTAAAAATATGTGCTTTGATTTAATTAATCGATCTGGATTTTTGCGTCAGTTACAAATATATTGTAACGGATTCGGTGCGACTTCCACTTTCTTGAAATGAAGACACAGTTCTTGATTAAAAAAATACAGGAGCTTTATTTACACTATGTACAGTAGAAATCGTTAACAATTGCTAAATTAATCATCAGCAATTAAGCAAATATCACTCAACACCGTAAACTTAACGGTTACACACGTATTTACTTCCAAATACGAAAACAACACAGCGAAATGCCTCGCTATAAACAGAGCAAATACGCTCTCAGTTCGAAATCTCAATCGAAACTCCACTCTATCATGCGGGACCCTTTTATAAACATCGAAAGAAATCTCTCAAATATTCCAAACGCTTCTGGAAAATAGTAGACCGTTATCAAATTTTATCAATGAACAAAAAAAGAAATAGGGGGGTCGTATACTTTAGCCATATGTTAAGGGGTTGTATATTCATTGCGTGAAACTATTTACAGGTTACGTTACTACAATAATTACTATTTACAGGATTTGTAACAATATCGTAGATTGGATTTAGGTTTTTCTAAATTTACTTTTCGTCTCTCGATACAAAGAACTAGAAAAATATATTCAGAATCTCAGAATTTTTTCACACTTTGTTGAGCTAAAAAAATAATATTTTTGTATTGGTGGTTTTTGAGATAGAAAGGTTTGAATTTCTTCTACTGACGTTAATGCTAATATATTTTGAATTGTTCCAAAAATTCCTACGAAGTATTAAACTGGCTGCCATTGAACAATATATTTTTTACTTATACCGGAAAGTAATCTAAAACTCTACACTTTATTTTTTCATTGTAATTGATTTTTGTTTAAGTACATTCTCAATTATCACTTAAATAATTGCACCATTTTTCAAATTGCATATTAAATCTCAATTCTATTAAATACTTATGCAGAAAATGAATTATGACTGCTTCATTTTAAAGCATTCTTTATGGGTTAGGGTGGTCACAAGGTACATGGGGAAAAACTTTTTTCAACTAATCTTTTGCGGCACCCCTCTAAAATGTGCCGATAGACTGGAAAATGTGATTTGCAAAGTTTCAAGTCATTTCGATGATATTAACACGTGCCGCAAAGAGGCTAAAGTTACGAAAAATAGCAATTTTTAGTAAAAAATTGTAGTTTTTCATCTGTAAAACCAAAACTATTCCTTCTAGAAACTTCGTTCTGGTCTCATTTTGTAGGGAATTTTGTTCTCTTTGAGTCTAATTTCATTTAAATTCTTGTAACAATTGATTGAACATTATTCAGGATTTTTCAAGTCAGGTCGTAGATAATATCCTCCAAATCGCGTTAAAAGAATGAACCATTAAAAAATAAATTGTATTAGTTCTTTTAGTTAATGGTTGTAACCCCCTTACAATGCTAAGTAGTCAGAGCAAAATCAGCAATATTATCAGAAATGTATACAGTGAAACCCCGTTACAACGAATACCGATACAACGAAATATCCGATTTAACGAAAGAAATTTTTAGCCCTGATTTGATTTCCATTACGTTGCTTGAATTTCATTACTACTAAAACCTTGTTACAACTAAAATTTCTGGTAATTCGAAGTTCGTTGTAACAGAATTTCACTGTACTGTAGTTATGTCTCTAAAACTCTAAGCTAAAACAAACAACTGCGTGTAAAACTTTTGAAATTAGCTGTAGAGGCCATAAATAAGG
Source organism: Uloborus diversus (assembly GCF_026930045.1). Taxonomy (NCBI): domain Eukaryota; kingdom Metazoa; phylum Arthropoda; class Arachnida; order Araneae; family Uloboridae; genus Uloborus; species Uloborus diversus. The sequence continues at coordinate 4,441,791 of NW_026557987.1, read as the reverse complement.
AACGTTGCTTTATTCCTCTGTGGTCAGAGCTAAGCAATAGCTTAAAAATCCCATCCTTGTAAGGGCTTTCGACCCCCGACAGAAAGGAAAAACTACGATTCTCAAGAAAGTGGTCTGTGTTCTTAGACGGGGACTTGTTAAGGCTTCTGCAGTGCAAAACTGCGTTTTGTGAGTGCAGTTGTTACAGAAAAAGTTTTTGCATTTAGCAAATCTCTGTGAATTGGTTTTTAGAAGAAGATTTGATTTGCAAAACGGGTACGTCCAAGAGTCCTCAACCAGATATTTTTCAAGAATTTCAGGATGAATGGTATAGATAAGAAGCAATCCAAAACAAGTATAGAAGATTAAAAACAAAATAAGCAATTCTGGTGACATTTCAAGTTTTCATTTTGAGAAATAAAATCAGTAGCAGCCTAGGGATGACTACGAGTACCTGGCGCTATTCATCGCACCAGATGGATGACTAATTCCATATGAGGTAGTGAGAAGCAAAGGGATGTAAGTGGACTTTTTAAAGTTCCATATAAAACGCGTTTCGAGTTCAGATCCTAGATAGGCTTTCATTGAACTTTTTTTCTAAATCATGCTATATAACAGCCCCTACCAGAGCTACTAGTAACATATCTTGCCCCTAAGCAGATAGAGGTTCCCCTATCATTTGTAATCAGGGGCGGATACAGAAAAATCTTTTGGAGGGGGCACGGGAAATTGAATGCCCCCCCCCCCCGCCTTCGATGTTTCATAACAAAGTTTTGACGACTTTATTTTTAAATGTGCGTGTTTATTTATTTATTTATTATTATTATTATTATAATTATTTTAGGGTTTAGGTCAATGAATCTACTTCTAAGTACATGAATATTATGCACTAATATACTTTGAATGTGAACGGAATAAATCTTTAACGTTTCAAGCCATTTAAATACTAAACCCAATATAATGTCACCAAGATGCTAGACAATGAGCGGCTTTACCTAGGAGCATTGCCATAATGATTATAACACAAGGGCAATGTTATTAAATAAACTCATACCTCTCTTGAGTTTTTTAAAATTAATTTAATCATAACTTCATAACATATATAAGTTTCACTGAAGAATTCAGTAACTATTTCTGTGTGAATTTCAAAACAATTGCTGATTTGTTCTTAAAACCATGATACAGTTGAGATAACATATTGATACTACATGCCGTTTCTATTAAGAATCATGGTTTTTCTAAGAAACTACCACATGATTTCTTTCATTTTGCATCTTTTATTAGCTGAAAAAGAAATCTATTATTTCGCAAATAGGTTCCTAGATCAAAATAACTCTTTTAGGTGCGCCTACACATTTACAAAAATGTTAATTATTGATTCCATCAAAGAAGAATTAATGGACGAATCGCGATAATGCGGTCTCTTGAAATTGAAGCCAATGAGTTAAATGTATTCTGCAATTCTGGGCTTATGACTCCAGTAATACTTCTTTAGCAAACAAAAATGCTTTTATTCAAAATATGCTGTGTGTGTGTGTGTGTTTTGTGTTCTTTTTAATTAGCTACGTAAAAAAAGTGTAAAGGAAAGGTCAGTTAAAAAAGTAATAAATAAAATAGTGAAATTAATTAATCCTTTTGGGGGGGGCACGTGCCCCCCCCCTAAAATCCGCTACTGTTTGTAATGATTATCCCTAAAATTTTAATTCTGTCAATTACATCCCTTTGCTTCTCACTGCCTCATATACTCTTTAAAAATATATCTTTTCATGGGTCAGCTGTCCTTAATCGATTTAGAGATAAAAGGTATTGAAGATATTTGGTTGTTTATCATCGATATTTACAGAAAAGTATGGTTTATTGTCTGCGATCCAGCTTTGGCCCCCAACCAAGATCTACAGTTGAGTTAGTAAAATCCTTGGTTCAACACTTGAGTATTTATGAAAATGATGTAGGCACAGAACTACATAAAATAATTAGCCATCTGTGGTCCTGAACTCAGAGAAGGTTGCATTTCCCTTTTTTGATGATACTTTAAAAAAAAAGAAAGATAAAAACAAGGGAGGCTGCAAAATTAAAATCCGAAATAGGAGATAATAAAGATGATTGTGATGATAGGGATACAAAAGCACAGCTCAATCTGAAAAAAGCTTACTTTATTGGACAAAGTTGATTTTTTCATTTCTCCTCAAACTATTTAAGAGATTCAATTTTTTAAAGAGATTCGAAATCGGTTAAGTTTTTAAACTACTGATCTTGATGAATAGTGTAGAAACCAATATTATATTAAAATTAAAAATATAGTAAACAGTTTAAGGGTGGTCAATGTCACAGCTGAAAGAGGTGTAAAACTAATTTCTAACTAATGACAGTTTCTATTACAAGTTATGTCTGAATGCAGGCAAATTTTTCCACATTCATCAAAATCTACCATAACGAAGTCATTACCACTTTAACTTGTCAATGAAAAGTAGTAACATAATGATGTATGTCTTTTCAGTGTATGTCATTTAACAGTGTTAGTAATAAAATGCATTTGATTTTTTTCTTTCTTTTTTGTAGTTTCAACTGCTTTCTCTTCTAAACAGCTTAGTTTCTTTAGTTTAAATCAGCAATTTGTTGCATTTAATTTTTAAAATACCTTCAAATGAAGCCTTTTTAATGGATAAATTAAAATTAACAAAGAGCAAATAAATGTAATTGAATATTGTAATGCTTTCAGGTCTTTGCATGAAAATTCCTTATTGATGATATCTTCCATGACTTGACCTGAATAATGACAAGTACCATTCTGTAACTTTTATTTAAAAAAATGGATAAACATCTCATCACGAGAATAAAATTTCCTATAAAATGAGACTAGAACGAAGTATCTAGGATGAAAAGTTTTGGTTTTAAAGAGGAAAAACTACGATTTTTTGCTAAAAATCGCTGTTTTTCGTAACTTTAGCCTCTTTGATGCGGCACGTGTTAATATTATCGGCTTAAGCTGAAACTTTGCAAATCATGTTTTCTAGTCCATTGGCATATTTTAGGGGGGTGCCGCGGAAGAAATTTGAAAGTCGATTTTTTGTGACCACCCTTAGTGATACATGTTTTCTTTTCAAGTAAAATTTTTCTGCAAATAAAGTTTTTGAATGCTAGGGCTAAGCCTTTCAGATAAGTAAAAACGTGTGCTTCAGCTGCCTGATGATCAGCTGCCCAGCAATGATCATCAGCTGTCAACCTTATCTCCCGACCCCTATTGTATTTTCTTACCCCTTTCCTCCCCTGCTGTTCGTGGTGACAGGTATTCGATAAGGACTGTGACGAAATCCAGGACGAACCATCCAAACAGATTGACACAGCAGCTGATGTCAGATACCTGGGAAGCCGCTATTTGGAGGATTCCTTGCCAAATAGACACGTTTAGTGGTGACGTCAGGGGTTGCCAGAAACTCGGGGAAGTTTCCAATCATGCCATTGCTATGCGCGTTGCTAAGGTAGAAACAACACAGGATTTTCGTACGAATAGGGTTAGAGCTATGTTTAATTGATGGTTTCTTGCCAATTAAATGCTTTAAATAATTTTTTTAGTGGTTTCAAGTTACATATAAGCCACCTGTAGACATCATTTGACCAGTATCGATAGTTTTTACTTGTGAATCGGGTTAAAACTCGGCGAAACATAGACTTATGTGGAATACAAGTGTGTTTTATAGATTTATACACTCTTCTTATTGTTATTTCTTTTTCTTTGGTTCCCTCCTGTCACCCTGGAAGTGATCTACTAAACTGGTTCCATACCTGAACCAACAAGGCATGCTCAATTTCACAGGTTTTAGGTCTTAGATAGACAATGGACTCAATCCAGTCTTTGAGGTTGTCTTAATATAAAATGATACACAGCTGTTGAATTTTGGAAGTAGAGCGCCACAAAGTAATATTTCTGCTTCGATTAATCCTCCCCCCATGTGGAGTGCCCTGGTTCTTGCTGTCACAGTTAAAAATTAAATAATAACATATTTTTTTTCTGAAGATACATATTTGAGCCGGTTAAACGAAGTTCTGCTGTACACGGTAAAACCCCGTTAAAACGAATTTCTAGGGACCGTAAATTTCACTCGTCGTGATATAAATTTTGTTGCAACGAAATTTTGATAAAGGAACTCTCCTTTTCTACCGACTTTCCCGAAAAAGTTAAAGGAGGAAGAAAAAAGCATGAAAGAAGGCTTAATGCATCTTTCAAATATTGTGAAAAAAAATAAATAAATAAAATATTTTTAAAATATTGAAAAATAAAAAAAATGGAAAGTACTGTATTGAGATGGGGTGTCTACCCCTTCCCTCCTAAAACTTTTGAGCAAATAGTCCTATCCGAACAAACTTTTTTTTGATCGAAAGATCTCGGTGAGGACACCTTTTCCTTTTTGATTTGAGCAATTTTTTGTTTAAGTTTGATCAGTTCAAAAAAAAAAAAAAAAAAAAAACTTTAGCGCCTACGGGTAAATTTTCTAAACTTAGAGCGGATTTCCTCCAAATGAATTTTTTTGGAAAAAAATTCCTGATGAAGAACATGTGTAGAAAATACCTTTTTCTTTAAACAGTTTTTCGTTTAATTTTGAACAGTTCAAAAATGTTTTATAGTAGCGTCTAAGGGAGATTTTCAAATCTTTTTATCTAAAGAACCAACAATAAAAATTATTTTTTAGTGCCAAAAGATTTTTAAAAAATGTGTAGATGCTAAAAATGTGTTCTTAATTTTTGGATTCAAGAAATAGGAAAGAAGTTTTTAATAAAACTCGGAATACCATCAATTGGTGGACTTAACAAAGGATCCAAGTCAGAGATAAATATGACTGAATCAAAATGAAATTAATTCAAACCGAAATTGTTTTTACCAGGGCTGCGGACTCTGTGAGAATTTTGACCAGCCTCCGATTTCGATTCCAATAATTTTGGTGCCTTCGACTCCGATTCCGACTCCGATTCAGCAGTCATGGCGGAAATTCAGACCCTGAGGGGAAATGACCAACTCCCGACAATGACTCTAGAACTTTAGGACCTTCGACCAGGATCGTCATTTCAATGTTTTTCGGAGGGAGCGTGACAAATCAATTAATAATTTTAATTCAAAATTAAAATTTCCTTTGTAACCTAAAATTAAGTGATTTTTAAAGAACCCGTGGGAATCCAGTTAAAAAACAAAATTAATAATATTAACTCATTAAAATACAAAAATAAGAACATATCGAAAAAAAAATGGTCAATTGCTTCGGCTTCTGAGCGACTGACATTTTCATATCATTTGTTATTAATTAATTTAACAACAAATTAAATTAATTTTTAATTATAGAAAATTAAAAATGAACTTACTGTTTATGTCTATGTAGTTCAAAACATCTCCACTTACGCTTTTTTTTGCTCGGTATTGCTTCAATTTTTATTAGGCAATTTTGGGGGGGAAAAAACGTTTACAGCAAAAAATATGATTAAAAAATATATATCTCCGAAACTTTCTTCAAATATTTTCTATTTTTTATCGAATTAATAGTTTTTAAATCGCCGAATAAAAATTAAAGCTTAAATATTTGCATAATGTTTTTAAAAAAATTTGAAAATTGACCAAGAACATTTTGAGTTTTTGCGATTTAAAGTAACCCAGTTTTTAAAAAAAAACATTGATTAAATTTAAATTAAAAATAAAATTAACATTTGTGTCACGATTTTGCTTAATAAATAGATGGTGAATCAGTGCAAAAAAGTTCAAAACTCTAAACTGTTTAATAAATTTTTTTCTAAATGTGTCCCGGAGCACCTTAATTATAGAAAATTAAAAATGAACTTACTGTTTATGTCTATGTAGTTAAAAACATCTCCATTTATGCTGCGAGCCATTGCTGGCATTGTTATCCCTGGTCGCATCTCTTTTTGCTCGATAATGCTTTTTTACTTCCTTTTATAAACTAGTATGTTGTGGCCATCACGAAACTTTCTTCTATATTTTTCCTTTTTCTGATCCCTCCCCATGCTTGACGAGGAAGCAATATTCCCAACAAAAACAAAATTACACATGCAAAAACTTGACGACTATCCCAATGTCTGAATTACTGCAAAAGCAAAGCAAAGAGCGAAAATTGAAAGTTATTTTAAAAGCCTTGCTTGAATTAATTACAAATATTTTATTTGTTAACAAACGCAAGATGGCAACAGTTAAAAATTTTAAATCATTGAGATAATATTTCCGATCATTTCCATACAATTAAAATCACGAGAAATACGCAGACCACAATCTATTACGATTTATCTTTCTTATTGTTGCATTAATAAAAATATTTTTATTCGCAAAAAAAAAAAAATCAACACCTCTTGGAGCGATCGGCGTTAAAATAGAACCAAAGCCTGTTTACATATGGATTCACATATATTCCAAATTTCAACCAGAACGTAGCATTACTTCTTGAGATAGGGCACTCAAAATGGAAAAAAAGAACGGGTGATTGCGCTACCCCCTTTTTAGCTGTTGACACAAAAATAAAATCAGTTCTTATACCCACTAAGGGCTACTTGCCGATAAATTTTTCTTTCATTCCGTTCATTATTTCTTGAGATACAGCAGTCACAATTGACGACAAAAAACGTTCTATAGCTCAACCCCCGTTTGAGTTGTTGACACCAAAATTGAATCAGCACCTGTTCCTGTTAATACCAACATATGGACCAAATTTTGTTTGATTCCGCCAGTTACATCCTGAGGAATAGCAAGCAAGCGTAACTCGAAAAACGTCCCATTGCTCCACCCCCCTTGGAGGAATTCGCGCCAAAAACTAATGGGCACAAGTTCACATAGGGGCACATACGTGTACTAAATTTCGTTCGATTTCATGCGGTAGTTTTTGTTGTAGAGCGGCCACAAAAAACTGGTCACACACAGACGTGACACACATACACACACACATACACACACACATACAGACAGACAGACATTTTCCAAAAATGGTCGAAATGGACTCAGCACACCTCAAAACGTTCGAATCCGTCAAAATTCGAAATTCGAAAATTTGCACGAATCCAATACTTTCTTCTATATATTAGATATAGAAGAAAGTAAAAAGGAAGTATTGTATTCGCGAAAAAATTTTCACCCAAAAATCGGCCCACAAATGAATGTTGAGATTTTTTTTCAACTTGACCACACGTGGATATGTGCCTAGGAACTTGCAGACACCCGAAATATCTATTTTGACGATCCCCGAGTTAATTACAACGCCTTTTTCTCGTGACGTCTGTATGTACGTATGTCTGTGTGTATGTATGTCGCATAACTCAAGAACGGAATGTCCTAGAAAGTTGAAATTTGGTACATAGACTCCTAGTGGGGTCTAGTTGTGCACCTTCCTTTGTGGTTGCATTCGTATGCTTCAAAGGGGGGTCTTTTGCCCCTTTTTGGGGGGAAATCATTGTTAATTTCGATGTAAACCCACGTGGTGTTATAATTTATTGGCGGACACTTGGCGATATATCGCCAGTCTTTTGGTCGCCAAGTTTTGTCGCCAACTTGGTGACAAATTTGGCGATTTTTTTTTTTAAATTTAGTTTTAATTTGGCCACTGTTGGTGATATTTAGAGAGTGAACTATTGAATCATATTAAAACTGCCAATGATGAGAAAATGACATTAAATTGGAGCAAAAGGAAGTCATGTGATGCACACATCAGCTCGTTTTCTGCTGTTTTCCATTGGATTCCAAGCATCCGCAATGAAGTTAGGCGTATTCTTTCCCCCAAAGGCCTTTGCCCAGTCCAGTGGCGTAGCTAGACCCGACTTTCGGGGGGGGGGGGGTTACTTCTTATATATATATATATATATATATATATATATATATATATATATATATATACTAATATATATATATATATATATATATATATATATATATATACTAATATATGTATATATATATATATATATACATATAATATATATATATATATATATATATATATATATATATATATATATATAATCGCTTGGAATTTTTCCCTTTTCTTCTTTTTTTTTTCTTTCTCTTCTCTCTTCTTTTTCTCTTTTTTTTGAGACTAACTTTTCGGGGGGGGTTTTGTCCCCAAAACCCCCCCCTTAGCTACGCCCCTGGCCCAGTCAATTTTAATTCCTTTTGAATCTTGTCCTTTTTCAATCTCCAAGAGAAATTCCTTCGTTCTAAGATCTGGCAGGTCGTGTCTGCTTAGTTGTGTATTCACTTTTGCCATTTGAATCTCAAAATCGTTATCAAAGTCATATGGATTTTATACGGAAAAAAATGTTTTTAAAATCCGGGTCCACAGCCGCATGGCAGAAATGCAGACTCGGAGGGAAAATGACTGACTCCCACTCTTGAAATTTTAAATCCTTTGACTCCCGCCTCAAGCTCCTTTACTCCAAAACCAGTTTGACTTCGACTCCACGACTCCGACTTCGCAGTTTTGGTTTAACTATGAAATAATTATTGCTGATAAAATTTGTTTTCATTTTAACGTTTTAATTTATTTACTTTAATTTTGGCAACGGGAAATAAAAGTTTTTTTTTTTTGTTTTTTTTTTTTTTAACCAAAAGAAAGAGCTGAGTTGACGACTTGATTTTGGATGAAAATATTTAATTAGACGGACATTTTAATATTTATTTGTTTAGTTTCTAAAGTATATTTACTTTTTTATATTTTTCAAATCTTAGCAACGAAGGAAGAAATAAAATCCATGGCACGATGATTTTTTTAGATGAAATGTATCTATTTTAATGTGCTTCATATTTTTATTTTATTATTATTATTATTATTATTGCTTTTTTTTATTTTTTGAAAACGAATAAAGAAATTTATTTTATTTTATTTTATTTATTTATTTATTTATTTTTATTTTTTTATTTTTATTTTTTTATTTATTTATTTATTTTTTTTTTGTGGAAAAAATATAATAGGTGCATTGTTTAAAAGGTGCTTCTACTTGATTAGCTCGTTTATTTAATTTTTACACAACTATTTCACCAGATGAGACAAGAAGTATTGTTACGTTACACAGATGAAATTTGAAATAAATGTAAACCTTCACGAAAACAGGCGCTGATTCAATTTTGGCACCAATCGTGAGAGGGGGGGGGGCTGATTTTTTACCATTTTTTGTACAAATAAAAATTATTTTATTAATTCAACTATGTAAAATATAAATCATATTAAAATGCTTCCCCCTCCAAAAATTTCAAACTAAAAATTAAAAAAAAAGTGGAGAAAGGGAGCTAAGTTTGTTTATAAGATATAAACGCCACTGGAATAAAATTATATTTCATTTTTCCCTAGAAACATTAGTCGTACCCACTAGCGCAGCCAGAAATACCTTTTGGAGGGGTTTTTTTGACAAAAAATACCGACTGAAATCGGGTTTTTGATCAAAAATATCTTCTGATGGGGATTTTTTGATCAAAACAGCCCTTTCATATGCATAAACTACTGTATTAGAATTTGCATTTATGTTAAAACCAATGCCTCTGGAGGGTGTTTTCACCCCCCCCCCCCCCTTCGCTGCGCCACCGGCGTACCATCTGAGAAGACATCCGTGCTCAAACAGAAAACTGCAATGCAGAAACTAAAGTGATATTGAAATGTTAAAAGTGTGTAACTGGTTTGACGTTCCTGTCTCGGTTTCCTGACTCTTCAAATCCTTCGAAATCATGAGAGGGGTCTGCTTGACACCTGTACACAATTGTAAACGCGCTTTGATTCTTTTGGAAGGTGAAAAGGAAAAAGGTGAAACACAGGAAAACAGTTTAAAACAATGTAACTATCCACAATTTGCTATGTTTTCGTATCATAAGTTTTAATAATAACGAGAGTTTATTATATTTTTTAACACGCTTTTATTAGCTTCACCTGTATGTATGTATGTATGTATGTATGTATATATCTTGTAACGGAATCTTGCAGCTCAAATTTAGCTCACTTCCTGCGATCGGATTCTTTTGAAATTTGGCACGCGACCTCAGACCCGATGACAATGCAATATTCTATAATCAAATCAATTAATTAACTCTTTTAATTGTTAGTTTCCTCCAATTTTAATCAATATTTTGGCATAAATTCAGCAATATGAAAAAGGAAATTTTTTTAAAAATACATTAAAAAATGCTCGCAAAAATTATTTAAAAATATCTACAAAAACCTTTAATTTTTCTGCATCAGACAAAATTTGTTCCAATGTTCCAAGGTAATTAGAACATGAAATATAATTGTTTTTAACTAATTTCATGCCAAAATTTAGGTGAGCCTTCAATTGGAAATTCATTGCTGATCAGACCATTGTTGAACAAAACTTTTATTCAAATGCATCTCAAATTTTCAAAGTAATATAAATATGATTTCCGCAAACATACATCGATGACTCACAGTAGCTTCCCATTGGGGTGCCCTTGTCCTAACTTTAAGATATTACCTCGCACTCGTTTTATAAATAATTTCATCGCCTGATAATTCTCCAACATAAGACTAAAAAACAGAAAAATAAAATAATAGTTTAAAAAACTAAAAAAAACACGCTTTCGTAGCAAAATGAACTAAAAAGTGAAAAATAATTTTTGGATGATAGTAGTTGACCATTCACTTAATAACGACAGTTTATTATATTTTTATTATATTTTATGTTATAGGCAACTGATATATACTTTTTCGGATTTAGTATAGTCAATAATGGACGGCAAAACAATAAATAAAACTACAAGTTGTTGTAAAGAGGAAAAAAATGGATGAAAGTTAAAAACATTCTCAAATTTTCCAGAGAAAGGGCTTTTCTTTGCAAATATTCTTTTGACATCAAATATATTTTGTTGAGTTTTCCATGGAGAAAGAAGAAAATAAGAAATTCCGGAAAATGGTTTGTGAGACATGATTCTAATTCCGTATGAACAAATTTTTTACTCTTATTTTCACCTTTTCATTTTTACTTTTACTCCCTTTCACCTTTTCCCTTTTCTCCTTCCAAAGGAAACAAAGCACGTTTACAATTGTGTGCAGGTATCAAGTATATCCTTCGCATAATTCTCCAAGGATTGGAAATGCCAAGAAACTGAGACAGGTTTGTCACACCAGTTACACACATTTTAATGATAAGAAGCCCCTGTTTTCCCCAGCCAGTTGGTCAAAGGGTCAAAGTATTCCCTTGTGACATTGTCCAGTAAGAATAACACCTGTTCCCCCCACACTTTAAAACTATATTGTACTCGGATGACGTACTAATCCGATGCCCACGTGGTTTGTCCATTGCTGATTAGTAAAAAAGCTTCAAGGGGGGTGTAAAAGACAGGATGGGTTGCCTACAGCCAATAAAGTGTGTTTTCAGTAAATTCCAAGAAGTGAGTTCATACTGTATGAGCTGGACAGGCACGATTTCATTTAGCATTCTTGCAGTCTACATTGTGCGTGGTGGAAAATTTAAAGAGAGTTTCAGTTCGAAAAAGTCGTTGAGCAAAAAAAGTTGCTGCTGATAGTGAAGCCACAGGTTTTTAGTTGTGCTAATTCAGAAATAATAACTTAAATTAAGAAAGAAAGGAAGATACTAAAATGGACGCTCTCCATGGAATTCCTCGAAGGGACATACCTAAATTGCTTGTGGAGAACGAGAGGTTCGCTGAATGTGAGGGATTCCTTGGAACTTTGGGCGAAGAATATGACTTTGATAACGATTTTGAAATTCAGTTGGCTAAAGCAAACGCACATCTAAGCTGTTACGACCTGCTAGATCTTAGAAAGAAGGAGTTTCTCTTGGAGATTGAAAAAGGACAAAATCCAAAAGGAATTAAAATTGACTGGGCAAAGGCATTTGGGGAAGAGAATACGCCTAACTTCGTTGCGGATGCTTGGAGTCCAATGGAAAACAGCAGAAAAAAAAAGCAATATATGGAGCAAAAAGAGATGCGACCAGGGATAACAATGCCAGCAGTGGCTCACAGCATAAGTGGAGATGTTTTTAACTACATAGACATAAACAGTAAGTTCATTTTTAATTTTCTACAATTAAGGGGTTCCGAGACACATTTAGAAAAAAATTTTTACTAAACAGTTTAGAGTTTTGAACTTTTTTTGCACTAATTCACCATCTATTTACTAAGCAAAATCATAACACAATATTTTTTTTTAATTTAAATTGAATTAATGTTTTTTTAAAAATGGGGTTGCTTTAAATCGCTAAAACTCAAAATATTCTTGGTCAATTTTCAAATTTTTTTCAAAAAATTATGCAAATATATAAGCCTTAATTTTTATTCGGCGATTTAAAAATTATTACTTCAATAAAAAATAGAAAATATTTGAAGAAAGTTTCGGAGATGTATTTTATTTAATCATATTTTTTGCTGTAAACGTTTTTTTTTTTTTAATTGCCAAATAAAAATTGAAGTAAACTGTTTAAAAACATATGCTCTAAATTTCATTACTTAATCTTTATCAGTTCTTGACTTATCAGAATTTGAATGCAGAAAGTTGGGAAAAATTGCATCATGGAGAAAAACACGTTAAAAGTTTTAAAGTTAAATAGTGAAATGCATGCAACAAAAAGAATTAAATCATCCTTTTGAATTAAGTTTTTTAAATGATTAGAAAAAAAATGCAAAATTTAACTATTTTTGTGTCCTGGACCCCCTTAAATTCAGGGCCCGACTAACTAAACGTGAGGCCCAAGGCCCACAATAATTTGGAGGCCCCCTGAAGACTATTATTTTTAAAATGTGTGTATTTTTTGTATATTTGTAATGCTATGCGTAATTCTTTAAGTAATTTGGGTCCCCTTAAGAAGAGGGGGCCCCAGGTCCAGGCCTAGTAGGCCTGTGCGGTAATCAGGCCCTGCTTAAATTAATTAATAACAAATGATATGAAAATGCCAGTCGCCCAGAAGCCGAAGCAGTGGGTCTTTTTTTTTTTTCTCATGACATGTTCTTTATCTTGTATTTTAAACTGTAAATATTATTATTATTATTTCTTTTTAATTGGATTCCCGCGGGTTCTTTAAATATCGCTTAATTTATGTTACAAATTAAAATGTAATTTTGAAATTAAAATTATTAATTCTTTTTACAAGAAAAAAAAGTGCTTCATTCTGTATTTTTCCTAAAAATTCTTCAAAAAAAGGGGGGGATAATAAATTGAGTTTTTTCCCCTGTTTCATAATTCTCTCCCGCTCTCTCTCTTTTTAAGTTTTAAAACAAACTGTTTATTTCGCTTGCTAAAATTTAACATTTCTTTTAATTGATTGGGAAAACAATTCATCTTTGTTTACGTTCTGATTTTTTTTTTCCAATTCTGATATTCATAAATCATTTATAAATGGTATACCTCAACCTTTTCCTTCTCAGTTCAAATTTATTTTCTATGAAAAAAAAATTATCTTGTGAAATTTCACTTATGTGCTTAATGATATGAAGATATCGCTTTATCAAGAGAAATATTATTACCCCCCCCCAGTCAAAATAATTTTCTCTTTCATTATTTATTTTGAGCATTTCCGTATTTAACGTACATTCTCTTTGCAACTGATTGATACAGATGATTCAGTGCTTTCCCTCCCACGTTTCGAAATACAATCTTTAAGCTCGAACGTTCATTGACATGTCAGTTCAAACTTTTTTTCTTTTTTTTTTTTTTTCAATTCGAGTCTGAAATATTATTGGAATTTTAAATTGAATTTTACTCCATCACATTTTATATTTTCTGATTTACTTAATAGAGATACATAATTTTTCCCTCACGCAAATTCTCTTATCTAATCTCTCACCACTTCGAAAGAAGGTTTCTAAGGTTTGCTTTTATTCTTAGAAATTAATTAATCAGGGTTCCCACTGTTCCTTTCAGGGGTGCCCACAGGGGGGGGGGATTTTTTACAGTTCATTAGTTATTTATTAAAAAAATATATTCATTCAAATTTATTTATTGAATTATTTTTAATTTGAATTATTTATTTTATTTTATTTTATTCTGTTTATTTTATTTCATGTATTTATTTAGTTTGTGTGTGCGTGTATATGTCATTGGCGTAGCACAGAACTTTTCTTATAAAATAATAATAGTAATTAAAAATAAATAAAAAGTATTAAAAAGAATAAAAATAATAAAAAAGAGTAATAAAATATAAAAAAAAGAAAGAAGGTTGAGAAAATTTGGGGGGGGGGGGATTTGCGCCATTGGAGTTTGGGGGGATGGGCACCCCTGAGTGCTTTATTTCAGTGATTTTTTCTAAAAGAAGTTAATGTAGTGTAAAAATCTTTTCAGATGGTGCTACAAATTGCTTAACTTTAAATTGAAGTTCTTAATTAGTATTTTGACATGGTGCTTTATTCTTTCTTTTGTTAAGCGCTTTCAAGGAATAATTGTTTTCCCTACGTTTTTTACTCATCTTTTTAATTTCAAACGCAAAATTTGAATCAATTACAGTGGCCGCCGCACAGTGGAGTATTTGACTGAAAATCCTGGCCAAAAGTCCAAAATTAAAAATTTACCCAATTTTTATGAAAATTTATTCTATGATAGTTGACTAACTGATGCATCGATCGGCACCTGTTTTGGAAACCTGAGTCACGTACAATAGGGAAGTTTTCGATTTTTCAATTTTATTTTTATATGATAGAGTAACATGTATGAACATCATAGGTGAAAAAATTTTTGCGATACGATAAGTAGTTTTTTTTTTAATTAATTTTTAAAGTTCAAGCTCTTTTGACGTCAAATGGCATAGGAAGTGACGTCACCCCTCTTCTGATAGGGGGGAAGCGAAGGTCACGCATTCGACTTCGAAGACGAAACGTAAAAGGCTTTCTCCTCGCATTTAACTCCTCGCGTTTCTGGAACATTAAACCTCTCATCCTCTCGAAAATATTCGAATACCATCATTGATGTTACTTGAGAAAGATTATTTAGATTGTGCTTTCACGAATCCGGCCTCCATAGTGTGTTCAAAAGGATTATTGAATTTCTAAAAAATAAAAATATCAGCGCGCTCAAAATGTTCCTAGCGAAAACAAGGGATCTTCGGCGGAAGGCTGCCCATTCGCGCCCTGTGACGTAGGCTCGTGACGTTTCAGAAGCGCGCACTTTTGCGCGTGGATTTTTAAAAATTCATAAAAAATCAACCACGGTGTTTTAAAATTCGGCGATGGTGAATTTTTTAGTTTTGAGGGTCAATTAACAATATCCAATAGCCAAAATAGGAACATTTAATAGGTTGCAACTTCCCTCCTCGGTAAAAGATGAGATTTCTATAAGAATTTTCGCTTTTTTTGTCACGTTTCAGCTTAATTATTACGTTTCAATGTAGATTTTTTTGTGGCTTTATAAATGAATGGAATTGACCCAAACCAATTTTACGGGATAAAGAAATGTCAGGGCTTTGTGCTAATTATAAATTAAAGTAAATAATTTTTATTTTCTTTTTGTAAAAAAAAAAAGAAAGAAAACTTGGTACGGAAGATTTTTAAAGGCTTTTCGCCTTAATTTATAATTAGAGAAAGCTTTTTAAATGGGTGTCGGGCTCGGTCGGGCTGTTTTGAAAGTTACATCGTATTTGGCAAAGTCTCTAGTGCTAATTTCTGCAAAAAAATCTTCCGCCTACAACTGCCCTTTTTTTTTAATGATTTTTTTTTTAAAAGTGCATAATCCAATCGTTTTGTGACAAGTCATGATTTTAAACTGAAATTACCAACAAAGGTTTAATAAATTTGTAAAAAGTTATCAAAAGTACTACTGAATGAAAAAAGCAACATATTTAAGCGCACAAACATCAATAAAATTTCAGACACGAGTTTCAGGGTTACGAGAAACTGCTTCATGAATGCATAAAAGTTTAAGCTATGGAATGAGAATCATTGAATTAATTTCGAAAATGCTTAGCTTTATGCTTCGTTAAAGGAATTCATTGCACCCCTAAAACATGTGTTTGCGTTTAATTATGTTAATTTTCTCACGTACGTTAATGAGGCAATAAATTAAATAATTTTGTGATCTCGCTAAGAAAATTTTCTCTTCCTTAAAATTGAGAAAGATTTTAAATAAAATAAATAAATATTTATATTTTTTCAGATTATCGTTGCAAATAATGTGCCGGGGGAGGGGGGGGTCTTTCCCCCCTTATACGTAGTATATTTGTAATTTTCTCCTAACGCTAGCGAACTATCCACATTTAAGACATCTTACCAACTCATTGTGAAATTGAAGTTGTATTAAATTTTAGTTCCAAGTTTTTGTTCACACAATTTTTAGCGGGACACATCACGTTATGCAAAACTAAGGATCGACCCAAGGAACGGCTATATGTACAACATATAAAATTCAAAAACAAAGAGCTTTTGAATATCTATTTTCGAGTATTTTTACAGTTTTAACTTCCTAGTTCATTCTCCCCCCCCCTCTTTTTTTTTTTTTACAATTGGAAAATGTTCTTTGTAACCCCGAAACCCTTGTCTTCAATTTCTTTTGTGCATGATTAACTCAGGGTTTTAATGATTGAAACTGAACGAAAAGAATAACATTGATTTTTTTTTGTTTCAAATTAGTGTTTTGTAAAGAACACTAGGATTTTTTAACCGTTTTTATTTTTATTTATTTATTTTTTCTTCTTAATAACACATCTTCGACGAAAATGATGGGGAAAAATAGCCATATCTTCGCATTAAACATGTTTACTTATCACTTGTTAAAGCGTTTTTGGCAAGCAGCCAAGTGCTGCAACCATTTCGGATCAAGTGAAAATTATTGAAAATTTTTATATCAAGTCATTGAAAAAAAATTCATTATAAATCAGTGAAACAACATAACTTCACCGTTTTTGCTTTAAATGAAGTTCAGGTGTTTATATTATTTCCTTAAAAACTTTCAGAGCCATACCATTATTAGAATACCGGATGCAGGAATTTTAGTTCACATTGATTGAATAATTGAAAAAAGTCGAAAAAGTGACCTCTCTTTGTAAATTCTTAGAAATTCGGTTCATTACGTTAGAACTTCAAACAAATCATATTTTCGAAGAAAATAATTTTTCCTATCTTGTGATGCATTGGTTTTTTTTCTACGTTCACTAGTTCACGCATGTTTACGACCGTAAAAACGATCCTAGTAAACGTAGAAAAAAAACCCAATGCATCACTAGATAGGAAAAATAATTTTCTTCAAGATTATGGTTTGTTTGAAGTTCTAACGTAATTAACCGAATTTCTAAGAATTTACAAAGGGAGGTCACTTTTTCGACTTTTTTCAATTATTCAATCCATGTAAACTAAAATTCTTGCATCCAATATTCTAATAATGTTATGGCTCTGAAACCTTTTATGGAAATAATATAAACACCTTACCTTTATTTACAGCGAAAACGGTGAAGTTAGTTCTTTTACTGATTTATTATGAATTTTTTTTCAATGAGTTGAAATAAAAATTTTCAATAATTTTCACTTGATCCGAAATGAATGCCACGGTTGGCTCTTTGCCAATAATGCTTAGACAAGTGATGAGTAAATATGTTCGATGCGAATGGTTGTTTTCATTTGAAGATGTGCACTGTTCGAGGGAAAAAAAAAGCAAAAAGAGGTTAAAAAATCCTAGTATTCTGTACAGAACACTAATTTGAAACCAAAAAAAAAATCAATTTTATTCTTTTCGTTTGGTTTCAATTATTAAAACCCTGAGTTAATCATGCACAAAAATAATTAAAGACAAGGGTTTCGGGGTTACAAAGAACCTTTTTTCTATTGAAAAAATAAATAAATAAATAAATGAACTAGGATATTATAACTGTAAAAACACTGGAAAATGGATATTCAAAAGCTCTTTGTTTTTGAATTGTATATATTGTACTCGTACCTTGGGTCGATTTTTAGTTTTACATCGCGTGATGTGTCCCGCTAAAAATTGTACGAACAAATTTGGAACTAAAATTTTATATACCTTTAATTTCACAATGAGTAGGTAAAATGTCTTAAATATGGATAGCTCGCTAGTATAGGAACGTTAGGAGACAATTACAATTGTCTCCTAACGCTAGCAAGTGGGGGTAGGGGGGGTATTTTCCCCCTTTTGCTACGTATAAGGGGGAAAAGACCCCCTCCCCCGGCACATTATTTGCAGCAATGATCTGAAAAAATATAAATATTTATTTATTTTATCTAAAATCTACCTCAATTTTAAGGAAGAGCAAATTTTCTTAGCGAGATCACAAAATAATTTAATTTATTAACTCATTCACGTACATGAGAAAATTAACATAACTGAACGCAAACACATGTTTTAGGGGTGCAGTGAATCTCTTTAGCGATGCATAAGGGTACCAAGCGTTTTCGAAATTAATTGGATGATTCTCATTCCATAAGTTACATCTTTACACATTGATGAAGCGGTTTCTCGTAACCATGAAACTCGTGTCTGGAATTTTATTGTTGTTTGTGCGCTCAAATATGTCGATCTTTTCATTCAGTAGTACTCATGATAACTTTTTTACAAATTTATTAAATCTTTGTAGGTAAATTCAGTTTAAAATCATGACTTGTCACAAAAAGATCGGATTAAGCACTTTTTTTTTAAAAAATCATTAAAAAAAAGGGCAGTTGTAGGCGGAAGATTTTTTTGCTGAAATTAGCACTAGAGACTTAGCCAAATACGATGCAACTTTCAAAACAGCCCGACCGAGCCCGACACCCAATTAAAAAGCTTTCTCTAGTTATAAATTAAGGCGAAAAGCCTTTAAAAATCTCACGTACCAAGTTTTCTTTATTTTTTTTTCACAAAAAGAAAATAAAAATATTTACTTTGATTTATAATTAGCACTAAGCCCTGACATTTCTTTATACTGTAAAATTGGTTTGGTTCAATTCTATTCATTTAGAAAGCCACAAAAAAATCTACATTGAAACGTAATAATTAAGCTGAAACGTAACAAAAAAGCGAAAATTCTTTTAGAAATCTCATCTTTTACCGAGGCTATGAGCAATTGTATGTGACTCAAGTTTCCAAAACAGGTGCCGATCGATGCACCAGTTAGTCAACTATCATGGAATAAATTTTCATAAAAATCGGGTAAATTTTTAATTTTGGACTTTTGGCCAGGATTTTCAGTCAAATACTCCACTGTGCGCCGCTTATATGAATCACGTTTATTCTAAACAGTTTTGATTCCATAAAGTGACTGATTCAAAGCTGGATTTTATTCTGTTTTTGACAATTTGATTCATTAAAGCGTTTGATTCAATTTTAAACTGATTCAGTTAACCGGCGTCCACTGTACTAAGAAAATCTGCTAATCTTTGTTGAAGTTCGGATTTTTTTTTTTTTTAAATTGTTAAATTTATATTTATTCATTGTTTGTAAAATGACCTCTCTTCTACCGTTCTGTCAGTATACGTTTTATTTCTTTTCTTTTCAAAACGAACAACATTATAAAACATTAATTTTTAAATGCGATATTGCGAAGGAAAACTCCCCGTCTTTGTTTATGTTTTGGGTTGATGAATTAGTTATTTTTACAACTGCACAATTGCCAAATTGTTTACGCCAAACTTAAATTTTGCAGTTTCTTCTTAATAAGCGTTTACGCTCCAGTTAAAAAACTTTAATCAATTCTGTAATTCGATATTATTAAGATTTTTGATTTTTATGAATTCGGCCTATGTTATTGGGACCACCTGGAACCAAGCATACATTTTGGAACATCACAAAGTTTGAAAACCTTAAGATTTAGAGAGATTTTCTATTTTGAAGTAGAAACCCTGTTTATTAATCAGTTAAAACAATACTAAAAAAAATACGATAATAATTTTTAAAATAAGTAGAATTGTAATGTTACAATAAATAATCTTAACGGTGTATGAACAAACGAAATGATTTAATAAATGAAAAAAATAAATTTGATTTCATTTCGAATGTGTGCTCCCCCCCCCCTACACCGGCTCTTCTTATACTTTGTAAAATGTCAGTCACATTTTGTTTGCATGTATGAGTGTTTTTTTTTTCTGCAATGCATTAAAAAGTTATGATTAGCGGAAAAACATGTCTTCATTACAATGATTTTTTAGCTAAAATTTAGTTGTTTCCCATTCCAACAAACAAAGTAACTATTTTCGTTCCTAGTTTTGTGTGCTAAACTAACGTAACCACTAACTAACGATTATTTCGGGGGTCCGTTTTTACTGAGTATCGATCTATTGGAGGGGGAGGGTTAGATAGGCGCCGCTTAGGGGGCCTCCAGCTCCAAAGGTCCCCAAAATCATCGCCCACATGAAAAAAAAAATCACAAAATATGATTTTAGTTTGTTTATTTTTATCCTTAAAATCAAATAGTGATGTTAAATAAATACCATTGTGCATAAAAAGCAAAAAAAGAAATAACAACGTTAAAAAGCACAAATCGCAGATCACTGCAGCCACGTGTTTCGGTGTTACAAGGAACGCCTTTTTCAATGCAAAAGAAATGAGCTTGTCTTTTTACCCATAGTCTTCTTATTTTACTATATAGCAATGTGTCTACTTACATTGAAACAGCCATTTCTTGTGCTCTTTGATAATCGGGTGTTTACAGGGACTGATTTACGGCAGAGGGCATTCGGGGCCCGGGGCACCAAAGGAAAGGGGGCACCGAATTTCTGTCATCAAATTTTTTTTAGGGACCAGTGTTCGGGGCCTCTAACTAAAGGGGACAAAACATTTTTGTCATTTGGCAATTTTTTTTTAGGGACCTGTGTTCGGGGCCTCTAACTAAAGGGGACAAAACATTTTTGTCATTTGGCAATTTTTTTTTTAGGGACCAGTGTTCGGGGCCTCTAACTAAAGGGGACAAAACATTTTTGTCATTTGGCAATTTTTTTTAGGGACCTGTGTTCGGGGCCTCTAACTAAAGGGGACAAAACATTTTTGTCATTTGGCAATTTTTTTTTAGGGACCTGTGTTCGGGGCCTCTAACTAAAGGGGACAAAACATTTTTGTCATTTGGCAATTTTTTTTTAGGGACCAGTGTTCGGGGCCTCTAACTAAAGGGGACAAAACATTTTTGTCATTTGGCAATTTTTTTTAGGGACCTGTGTTCGGGGCCTCTAACTAAAGGGGGCAAAACATTTTTGTCATTTGGCAATTTTTTTTTTTTAGGGACCAGTGTTCGGGGCCTCTAACTAAAGGGGACAAAACATTTTTGTCATTTGGCAATTTTTTTTAGGGACCTGTGTTCGGGGCCTCTAACTAAAGGGGACAAAACATTTTTGTCATTTGGCAATTTTTTTTTTAGGGACCAGTGTTCGGGGCCTCTAACTAAAGGGGACAAAACATTTTTGTCATTTGGCAATTTTTTTTTAGGGACCAGTGTTCGGGGCCTCTAACTAAAGGGGACAAAACATTTTTGTCATTTGGCAATTTTTTTTTTAGGGACCAGTGTTCGGGGCCTCTAACTAAAGGAGACAAAACATTTTTGTCATTTGGCAATTTTTTTTTTTTTTTTTAATAAAATGAAAGCATATAAGCCAATTGTAGTGGAGAACGATCATTTTCGCTATTGAAGAGAATTAAGTGTCCTTTGCGTACTCTCATTTCTGATGGTAAATTATCTTTATTAGCTGTATTATCAATAGAAGGAAGTTCGACCTAAAACTTGATTATGAGGACATTATAGATGAATTTACTACAAGAAAACAAAAGAGAAAATATATACACAATCATTGACGCGCAGAAAGCACATTATGATTTACCTTTACCATTTGTATCATATTTTTTTCATCTGCTAAAAAAATTTCTAACATGAAAACCATAAATTTATTTTAGATTTATATTAAATGATTTCTTTGCAAAGCATCTTAATTATTAACTTTTTTCGTATGAAATCAATATTTTAAAGTTTTCTTTCTATAAAAAATAATATCCAACACTTACCTTCATATCTTTTGTGTGTAGGGGGACACCATATTCTTTAATGTGAAAGTCTGCGTTTAACGTCCCCCCCCCCCTTTCTCTTTGAAGTTTTTCTGTAATTTTAACTCAGTAATTCTATATTTTTTTTCCTCTAATTCAACTCAGTTGGACCTAAACGCTTGCATTTCTTTCTCTTATAACTTAAATTTTTGCATAACATTCAAATGTAATGTAATTTACAACTGTTAAAGCTTTGCCGACTGAAATAATATTTTGGAAAAACTGTGGTGGTAGAACCGTTGAATTATCTACCGATACAAAACATTAATATTGCTTATTGTAAGGAGGTAATGATGAATTTGGTATGTGTTGCAGCTATGAAGATGTATTAGTGATGGTGTTTAGTAATGTAATTTGCATCTACAATAAGCTCGTTCTAAGCATTATTTCAGAACATGAAATCTGATATGCATTCTCTTACATAAAAAGAATTCGTGGAGAGTTTTTAATACTTGTTGCAATAAACTGCATAGTTAACAGATTTAATTAAAAAGAAACAAACAAGGTTTGATAAAAGTGAACCTGTAAAATGAAGGAATACTTTGGTCACTTGAGCAGCCAGAATTATTCTTCTAAGGGAAGGGGGGGGGGGGTACAGCAGTACTTACAGGTGCATAAACGCCATACTGGGATCGATAATTTGTAGTAAAACCAGAGTTGGCAAAAACCCGGGTTTTTTTTAAAAGCCCATGGACCCATGGTTTTTTGGGTTTTTTTAAATAAAACCCAAAAAAAAAAACCAACTAAAGTTGGGTTTTTTAAAAGAAATGTGGGTTTTTTTTGTCTTTTTTTAGTTAAAATGTGGGGGGTACTTATAGAATATTGTAGCGTAAGTATATGGACAATGTGCAAAAATTGTCTTCGGGTAAAAAAAGCTGGAAAACTAGTTAAAATTCAGCATTTTCTGGAGAAAAATATAAAAGACGAAAAAACCCAAGAATGGTGAAGTTTCAGATTTTTAATTTTCATTATTACCAACAGTTAAGGTAAAGTTACTTCTCGAGTGATAAAATCTATTGTACGTTTTTAATTACTACATTTTTTTGCATTTTACTTAATTGTATTTTATTTTGTTATGTAAAACTACTGTAGAACCTCAAGTAGTTTAAATCCCTTTTTACTGAATTCCAGCTTAATCAAGATATTTCTTTGAACTGTATGTTGCATGTTTTTCTATTTCTGTGTACAGAGTAAGAAATATTAAACTTTTTCGTAAGATAATGAAAATACTGCACCTGTTCTGTTTTCTGTCGACCGTTTGAAAAATCTGTTTATTTCTAAAAAATATACCTTGTGTTTATTCGAGATTTGTGATGTGTTGGTTTGCAGAAAATAATTCACATGAAAGCCTTTTAACTAAATTAGTTTCCTCTGTACAATCTACAAATATTGAGAAAATCAGACTGACAGGACTTGGTCAATATAATTTGAGTTATTTATTGACCAGTGAAAGAAAAAAGTTAAATACATTTATTTAAAATCTGAAGTATTTTTTTAATGCCGTTAAGAGTTAAGTAATACTATTCAAGTTCAAAATTCATTTTTTTTATGTTCATTGTCTGTGGTGAAGAACAAATAAAAATGAAGTTCAAATTGTAAAAGTATTTAAATTAATTAATTTTTTTAAAAACTTCTCAGAAAATTTAAAAAAACCCAAAAGTGGGTTAAATAATGGGTTTTTTTAAATGGGTTTTTTCAAAAAAACCCATTGGGTCCAACCCAATTGGGTCCGATTCGGCCAACCCTGAGTAAAACTAATAAAGGTTGTGAGGGATTGAATTTCCCCTCCCCAGGTAAGATTAAAACCCCTCCCTTTATGAAAATCTCGACACGGGCCTGACCATATTTGTCAGCGCCAAGGACACCCAGTTGTGTAAATGGGTTCCTGGGTGTTTACCGTAGCGTATTTTTTGGTGTCACCGAATAGCGCGACATAGCGAGGGCCTACTCAATCAATCTGTTGCTACGTCGCCTCTCTCGTTATAAACCGCTCTTTCGAACATTTTCCAATTTTTCGCCGTTTTCCGAAAGGGCTCTTCAAACTGAAAATTGCAAGGAAATGTACATTTCTCATGTTATTTCATAAGACTGCGACTTTGAATTGGAAGAGGGGGAGTCTACGGCGGCAATCCGCTCAAATCTTGAGGCTACATTTCACATTTCTTAGAGATCTCATCTTAGAGATATCATCATCATTTCTTTGCAGTAATGTTAAAGTTTAATGAGATAGACTAATTTAAACAAAAAATAAATAAATAAATAAAAATAAAATAAAAATTAATTTGAATTTTGACATCTGGAATTCAAATTATGTTTTTCGCAATCACGAGTGTGTGTGTGTGTGTGTGTGTTTGTGTCTGTGTGCAGGTATGAGCAGGGCCGATCCTAGCAGGTGTGCAGAGTGTGCACCGCACAAGGGCGGCCAAAGTAAGGGGCGGCCGCAGGCCGCATCATATAGTTCTTTTAATCAAGCAAAATTTCTCGAGAATTTCTCCCAAGATAACATAATAAGTCGAATAAATGTGCTGAATTTTAAATGCTCAATTATCAAAGTAAGTGCCAATTTTCCAGCAGCATAGCATATTAAGAAAAATGGAATGTTAGAGCACATTGTGTTGCTCCATTATCCATTAATATCAACTTTTTATACACATGCTTCATTTGGTTGCAAAATTTGTGACAGAAATGGTAATCAGGCATGGTTACAGGGAGGGGCAGTGATGAATTCCCCCCCCCCCTGAAGCATGAAAGGGTGCCTTCTAAAGGGCACTAATGCTTCACCAAGCCTCCCAAGTTTTTATTGACTCTAAACAATGAAGACATATTTTGTGTAAAAAAAATTATGCTGATAGGTTACTCTCGCAAGTATTTCAAACAGCAAATTCTGTGTTCAGCAGTCGTGGATGCGTGGAGACTGGAGAGGGAGAGACAATGGAAAATTGCGACTCCCCTGAGAGTCAAACATATATAATCAACGAAATAAAATTTTTAATTTTCCCCCTTTACAGCATTTTTTTCTAATTAAAATCTCGAATGAACTGCCCGGTTTCAGATCAGGTAGGAGGACAGGGCCTTTTCCCCGGATTACAAATTCTAAGTGTAGCTCCAAAACGAAGATCCAAAAGGATGCCCTGACGAGACTAAAGAAGGCTTCAAACTGCGTTTTTAGGACTTTAATTTCGGAAAATTTCGCTGGTTGAACCACCGATTTTCAAGATCCAATTAAGTTCACCCTTTCTTCCTTAATGTAATCAAACATAGCCTAAAAATGATGCCTCCAAAATGTGTTTTCTCGAGACAGCCCTCCCTAACGTCATCAAAAATTGCTCAATGGCATTTTTCGAATTTCTTTTTCGAAATGTTTGAGATAGAGGGCCCTGAAATCCATTCCCTAACATTACTACCAAAGATAGTCTGAATTGGCGTCTCTAGAGAGGCCTCCAATCCCACCCCCTCTCACTTTACGTATTCAAAAACAAACTAAAATTGCGTTTTTCAATCATTAGTTTCGAAGAACTTTGGGGAAAATTCCCCGGATCCCCCTTTTTTCCAATGTAATCACTATAGCTCAAAATTTCGTTTTTAGACGGTTCCGTGGAGCCACCAAACTTTTCTGCCTAAACTAGTCTGAAATTGACATCAGTTTCAAAAAACAATTCTTGAGGGTACACTGAACCCCAGTCCGCTCTTTGTCCCATCGTTATCAAACAATGCCTAAAATATGATTTTGGGACTTCCATTTCTAAAAAATTCCGGATGGCTTATGTAAATTTTCACGGCACTAGAGCATCCGGCATCCCCCATCAATCGCCGAGGTGAGGTGGAGAAAAATCTTTAGTTGTATTTTTCAGATATTAATATCGAAAAATATTCAGAAAGATCCGCTGAAGCTTCCCGGTTTCCTTAACGTCACTAAAGATAGCACAAAATTGTGCTTTTTAGAGCCCCAAAATCCTTTCTTCACAAAAATAACCTAAAATTGATTTTAATTCTGAAAAATATTTCAGTTCGGAATATTTTCCCATTTCCCTATCGTGCCCAAATCTAGCCAAAAATGTGTTTTTGAAACAATAGTACCGATAAATTACGGGAGGAAAGATGCCAGACGCAATAACGTCACCAAAGACAGCCTAAATTTGAGTTTTAAACTTCAATTTCGAAAACTTTCGATAGAAGAAGACCAAATCTTCCTCCCTCGAACAATTTCAACAAAGATAACCCGAAATTGCGTGTTTAAAACTGTTTCAGAAAATTTTCGGGAAGAGCGCCGATCCTTCCTAAACTAAGGTCACAAAAAATAGCTGCAATTTGACATCAATTTTGAAAGAATTTCAGGAAAGAGTTCCAACATTACTTTCCCCTCAAATCTGGAAAAATTTCCTAAAATTGCAAGTTTTGACTTCAATATTGAAAATTTCTCCATGGACCTTGAATGTTCCCGAATCTTTTGTCATTGCAACCAAACACAACCAAAGATTAATTCCAGCTATTTTTCATACGCCAATTTCGTATATTTTCTGGGGCGACTCCCCTCCTCCTTCCTCTGATGTCACCAATGACAGAATATAAAATGCTTTTTTACGACTAGTAAATTTTGGTACTTATTACTTTCTTCAAAGATATAAAGTGTACCTAAGGAGTTCCTAACTTTTTACATAAATTCATCCTTCTGTTTTTTTTTTTTTTTTTAATCAGAACTTGATACAGAAATTTGAAGAAAAATTGAAAGATTTATATGGGCGTTAAGTATTAGTCAAAACATGCAAATTGCTCTTCAGGGGCGGCACATTAGGTCTTTGCACACGGGCGGCCGACACCCTAGGATCGGCCCTGGGTATGAGTGTGTGGGTAGTTGTGTGTATGAGTGTTTGTGGTAGGGGGGGAGGAATGTATGTGTGTGTAGGCATATGTGTTTGTGTCTGTGTGCAGGCATGAGTGTGTGGGTAGTTGTGTGTAGGTGTCTGTATGTGTTTGAGTGTGTGTATGTGGTGTAGGTGTGTGTATTTGTGTGTATGCGCGCGTGTGTGTGTACTTGTGTATGTATGCGCGTGTGTGTGTACTTGTGTATGTATGCGCGTGTGTGTGTACTTGTGTATGTATGCCCGTGTGTGTAGCATATGGATGCAACCTGGAGACGGTTTTCGCTAGAGGAACAGCATCGTGAGGAGCCGGTCGACGGTGATGCTGCAGATGGTGCTGGCGGGAAAATAAAATGATAGCACATCAAAACAGTCAAGTGAGAGCAATAAGCAATCGTGATTGCTCAAAAAAAAAAAAATCACCCCGAACTCAAATTTTTGAGAGCGAGGAATTTCTCAATTTGCCGAATGGAACTCCAAACTTTGCCGAATGATGATAATCGGGTTGTTTCCATCGGTCGAAAGTACTACTGCTTTTAGTCACTAAAGTTAAAAGAATGAGCAAAAAGAAAAAAATAATAATTTGAATTTTGACATCTTGAATTCAAATTGTGTTTTTCGCAATCACGAGTGTGTGTATGTAGGCGTGTGTGTTTGTGTGTGGGGGGTATGTGTATGTGTGTAGGCATGTGTGTTTGTGTCTGTGTGCTGGCATAAGTGTGTGGGTAGTTGTGTGTATGAATTTGTGTGTGGGGGGGTATGTGTATGTGTGTGTAGGCATATGTGTTAGTGTCTGTTACAGGCATGAATGTGTGGGTAGTTGTGTGTATGTTTTTGTGTGTGTGTGTATGTGTAGGTGTCTGTATATATGCGTGTGTGTATGTGTGTATGTGTGTGTGTATGTGTGCCTGTGTGTGTGTGTGTAGTTGTGCATGTATGCGCGTGTGTGTAGGCAGGGGGGGATCCAGACAGAATTCTCGGAGGGGGCCATTTGGAAAAATACGATGCTTTGAAAAAATTTTGAATTTTACAAATATCAATATAGCCCATCTTTAACTAGAGCATTTTTTAAGGAGTTTTCACTAGGTGACATAAATTTAAAATAAAAGCTGTAACCTTCCCAACAATAGTCCTCCTCTCTTAACGAACGTGTGCTATATCGTCGCCTCAAAATGGTATTCCTGTAATCAGTGGTGTGTTCTGAAGCGATTGTATAGGACTTCTGATTTAAGGGGAAGGAGAATTTGAACCAACCGTAAGTACAATATTAACTCCGAGGTAAAGGGGGCCCGGGGGTTTCTCCCAGGGAAATTTTTTAACTTGTAGTCTAAAAAACGCATTTTAGAGGATCTTTGGTAATGTTAGGGGAGAAGAGGTTCGATGGCGCTCCCCTGTCTATTGTTCGAAATTATAGCTATAAGAATACAGTTTTAGACTATCTTTGATGATGTTAGAGGAAGGAGAGATTTGAGGGCCTATTTGAGGAAAATTTTCTGATTTGTTATCTTAGAAATGCATTTTAACTGTCTTTCGTAATATTAAGGGCTTCGAGTGCGCCCCCTCCCTTCCTTGCCCGCGCATTTTTCGAAATTGAAACCTTAAAAATATGCGAACATTATCTCCAATAATGTTAAGAAGAGTGAGGTTCAGGGTTTCCCCGGCGGTTTTTTTTTTTTTTTTTTTTTTTTTTTTTTTTTTTTTTTGCGATTGTAGAGACAAAAACACAGTTTGGTTTAATGCGATCTTTTTGTAATGACACGAGGAGGAAAAATTCGAGGCCCCACACCAAGAAATTTTTCTAATTATCTTTGGTAATGGTAGGGGAGAAGAGATTTGGGACTCCCCCCCCCCCTGACTAAAAAGGCTGTTTTAGACTATTTTTGGTAATGTTAAGGGGAGGAGAGATTAAAAGGTCCATCCCAGGAAATTTTACTAATTTATAGACTTAAAAATGCGTTTTAGACTATCTTAGGTAAGGTTAGGGGTTGAAGACATTCTGAAGTTCACTCCCAAATTTTTTTCAAAATTGAACTTTTTAAATTGCAAATGTAGGCAATCCATGATTCATGAGTAACTTTTAGAGGACCAGCAATTTTTCGAAATTGAAGCTCCAGAAACGCAATTCTTAAAAGACTTTCACTGATGTTAGGGAGGGAGGAGTTTTCCCCCGGAAACATTTTGAAACTCAAGCGCTTAAAACAAAATTTAGACCGATCATGAACGATGTTGGCGAAAATGAGAGATGGAGGAAACTTTTACAAGTTATTTTTTAAAACGTATTTTGCAGACGATCTTTGGTATTATTAACAAGAGGAGTGGTTTGGATGGTCCCATATTAAAAAGGGAATGAAGAAGAATTACATAGCACTGCATAAAGTCGGGTTAAAACTTAAATCTAATATTAACTTAATGCGAAATCATTAAATGTATAACTTTTTATCGGACACTTACTAACATGTATCCCTTTTCTTTCTTCCTTGAGGAAAGTAAACACATCTAACAAGACAAGCCGATTATGCTAAATGAACCCAAATATTCGATACACTTCATATTTTTGAAATTCTCGTGGGGTGGCCATGCTCTCCCTCTGGCATTGTTTCCATTCTTGTTAGACTTCACATGAATTACAATGAATTTTTTTTTCCAACTTAAGCAAGGAAAGAGGGTTTATTCTTGTTAGACTTCGAAGAATAAAGGTTTTTTTATATTTAGCTCTAAAAAAGGTTTTTAACTATTTTTAAAACTTTTTCAGAGTGGCCATGGCCCCCGTTCTCATTGTTTTCCTTATTGCTAGACTTTGTATGTATTATAAGAGAAATTTTTTGCATTTTTGCTCAAAAAAGGGGATTTTAACTATACATAGGCGGCCATGGGGGTCCGCCTATGTGTGTAGGACATGGGCGCAACCTGGAGACGGTTTTCGCTATAGGAGCAGCATCGTGAGGAGTCGGTCGACGGTGGTGGTGCGGAGGGTGGCGATGGGAAAATAAAATCAAAGGACATCAAAACAGTCAAGTGAGAACAATAAACAATCGTGATTGCTCAAAAAAAAAAAAAAAAAACATGGAGCGAAAAAAAAATTTAAATTTTCAAAACGCTTAATTTTTAGTTATTTTTTTAATGTTTGATTTTTGAAATAAGGCATGATCTTTATGACGTCACAAGTGATGAACTTTGGCGTGCTATTCCAGTGGCGCCCTG
The DNA here is from genome assembly GCF_026930045.1 of Uloborus diversus. NCBI lineage: Eukaryota > Metazoa > Arthropoda > Arachnida > Araneae > Uloboridae > Uloborus > Uloborus diversus. The sequence goes on along the minus strand of NW_026557987.1, from coordinate 4,411,814 downwards.
AATGCTTACGCTTGCTGTCTACCGCGTTTCCAGATTACGATGATTCAGAAGGGAATTAAATACTGCACTCTGCCCTAATGACATCAGTGAATGGCATTTCATCACCCGTGATATCATGTGCAGAAGCGTAAAAAAATGAAATTGAATCCGCGCACTGATTAAAATAATTGTTAAAAAATATGAACTTTGCCAAATTATTTTAAAAATCGTCAAATCCCATGTTTTTAATCAAGCCCGTTTAGAAAAAACTACTTTTAAAATTTCGGAAACGATCCCATTTTGCCGCACGGAACTCCGAATTTCGCCAAATGATGATAATTTTGCCAAATCATCAAAGAAAATTTACCGAATATGGAACTTTTTGGGAGGGCACGGTGACCTCCCATCGGGGTTCCCCTGGGCACCGCCTCTTAACCCATCACACCTCTTTTGGCTCCCATGTTTTTGAAGCATCAGCCGTCTATGCTGTACTCATACATCGGTTCTACAACATTGATTTGTTTTTTGAGCAATCACGATTGCTTATTGTTCTCACTTGACTGTTTTGATGTCCTATCATTTTATTTTCCCACCGGCACCCTCCGCACCATCACCGTCGATCGGCTCCTCACGATGCTGCTCCTATAGCGAAAGCTGTCTCCAGGTTGCATCCATGTCCTACACACACGCGCATAAATACACAACTACACACGCACACACACACATACACACAACTACCCACACATTCATGCCTGCAAACAGACACAAACACATATGCCTACACACACATACACATACCCCCCCCACACACACACATTCATATACACAACTACCCACACACTTATGCCAGCACACAAAAACATGCACACACACATACACACAACTACCCACACATTCATGCCTGCACACAGACACAAACACATATGTCTACACACATACACATACCCCCCCCCCCCCCCACACACACACATTCATATACACAACTACCCACACACTTATGCCAGCACACGGACACAAACACACATGCCTACACACACTACACATACCTCTACACACAAACACACTTACCCCCCACACACAAAGACACACGCCTCGTGATTGCGAAAAACATAATTTGAATTCAAGATGTCAAAATTCAAATTAATTTTTTTTTTTTTTTTGTCTTTTTCAGAAACACGCCCTGAAGCCGATACCAAAATGCATGACATCATCCACGAAAGAGCAGCCAAGTTTTTCCATCTTCCGCCAAAAGAGGGGACACCTGATGACCAGCATGACCAACCATACAATTCTAAATGTGTATTCAAGTTTTAACAATGGTCTTGAGGTGAAATAAATCTGTTTTTATTTTTACAAACATATTGGTATTCTCTTTTACTCGTACATCATTTTATTATTTGGGAAAACGTCTTGCAGTTTTGCCGGAGGGGGGGGGACACTGACTTTTTCTGTCATAGGCATATACGGATGCAAACTGAGATATGACCCAGTCTGAAAATATTTTTAGCCCTCTCATTCTGTGGTGAGACGGTTCAAAATAGCGATGAAAGCACTCTCTGTTGAAACTGCAGCATACTTTATGTAGGAGAATGCGGGGCAAAGTGAAATGGTTAAGATAACTTTTTCAAAATTAACAATTGGGAAACTTGTTTTGAAACTTACATTTCAAACTCTCTGTTGAAACTGCAGCATACTTTATGTAGGAGAATGCGGGGCAAAGTGAAATGGTTAAGATAACTTTTTCAAATGAACAATTGGGAAATTTGTTTTGAAAATTACATTTCAAACTCTCTGGTGAAACTGCAGCATACTTTATGTCGGAGAATGCGGGGCAAAGTGAAATGGTTAAGATAACTTTTTCAAAATGAACAATTGGGAAGTTTGTTTTGAAACTTACATTTCAAACTCTCTGTTGAAACTGCAGCATACTTTATGTAGGAGAATGCGGGGCAAAGTGAAATGGTTAAGATAACTTTTTCAAAATGAACAATTGGGAAATTTGTTTTGAAACTTACATTTCAAACTCTCTGTTGAAACTGCAGCATACTTTATGTAGGAGAATGCGGGGCAAAGTGAAATGGTTAAGATAACTTTTTCAAAATTAACAATTGGGAAATTTGTTTTGAAACTTACATTTCAAACTCTCTGGTGAAACTGCAACATACTTTATGTAGGAGAATGCGGGGCAAAGTGAAATGGTCAAGATAACTTTTTCAAAATGAACAATTGGGAAATTTGTTTTGAAAATTACAGTTCACAGAGAAAGAATATTATATTTTACAATAAAACTTGTGTTTATTTATTTATTTTAATTTTTGGTAGTAAATTTACACCTTAAAAAAAAAGGAAATTTTTGACTTTTTTTTTCCTTGGGGCAAAGTAAAATATAACACTTTTTTCTAATTAAATATGTTTTATTCAATTATGGAAAATGTTTTTGATCAAATGGTTGACTAAATAAAAGAATAAATGCATAAATCAAAAGAGTATCATGATCCCTCATACTAATTTAACCATTTAAAAACCTGTTACGTTCAAAAGTTTTTTCATAAATTATTGAATACAAATTGTTTAAAAATCACTTTTTCCATGTTTTTGAGGTATAAGAACATTAATAGTATGAAAAAAAAAGAAGTTTAAATTCACTTTTATTTTATTTTGAAAACAACGTAAATGAAATACATCTATTGTCATTAATTATTCAAAACGTATAAATTGAAAAATTGACCAAGTTTTGGAAAAAATGTTGTAGTTTTGCATATCTGATGGACTTTAGAGACACATATGTGATATGTCCCACCCATTCATACAAAATCTACTGAATCAATTTTTAAGAAACACTTTTACGTCGCCATTTAATAGCTTCGTGTATAAAACTGTACATTCTCTATACCGCAAAGCATGTGATTTAGAGGGTTACAGTAAGCAGAATCTATAGATATTTTAAAGCTTAGGACTTCAGTTTCAAAAAATTACCGAGGGAGAGCTGCACTGCCAGGGGCAGGTAAACGGTAGTATCTGCAGAAATGAGTTTTCTTTGAAGAAACGCGTTTTGGATTCAATTCTAACAATAATGAAATGCTGGAATTTGACTTTTTTTTTCGCGTTTCTTTTTCAGTGGAAACCAAATAAGTAAGCTTATACAACTAGATGACAAAAAACAGCCGAAAGTACATTTTATAGTGGCTTTGATGCATTTTTAGAAGATATCCTGAAAAAAAAAAGCTTTAAACTTTTAATCTTTTACACCTATCCTATGCCGGGCATTCAGCTAGTACGTAAATCTGTTCATGGAAAATTTTCAAGATGTTTTTATGCAAAGATGTCAAAAAATTTCGTTTAATTTTATATTGATTACACTCAAAAGAAATAACAAAATTCAGTAAACTCTCAAGCTTAAGGTATTAGATAAAAGGGTTAAAATATTGTGCTAAAATCTTTATGCTTAATCTTAAAATAATTAGAGCTCTAAAATATTTAATCATTGAAAAATCAGCATCACATAATCTTTGTCAAATCAAAATACAGTCTATGTGATTCAGTACTACTTTTTTAAGGGTACTTAGCGTTGAAAAAGAAGTCGTCTGTCATTCTTCATTTACACTGAAAATTAACGCACATAAATAAAAAGGAGAAGAGTATGTATTGAAACAAAATAATAAAGTATATCTGATGCCCGTGATGGGTAACATCACGGCTTTAACTCCAAAAAAAAAAAAAGAGTTTTGCAACTAAAAATTATCTGTTCACTTACTCTAATGATGTCACATTATCGATAGCCTAAGAAATTAGGGTTTCCGTAAAACCATTGATTAATCGATGGCTAAATCTAAATTTTGGAACGTGAATTTCCTGATTTGACATAAATTTTATTATACGCACTGTCCACATTACATAATCATTTTCTGTCCATGAAATTTTTAAATTTAAAAATTACTAGCTGCGTTGCCCGGCTTTGCCCGGTCTACTTTGAAAACAATAATTTTGTTAAGTGATGTATATTCAACAATCAGGCATAAATAAAAGAAAAAAAAACATCATGCAAAATTTCCCCTCCAAACAATGACGACAGATATTAAAATACTTTTGAGAAATTAAAACAAAATGAGATAAATAGATTTAAAAAGCGTAATCAGGGAAACACAAAATAAAATAAGTTTAAGAATTGAAAATGAGAAAGATGGAAATAAACAATGCATTCAAAAAGCGTTTCCTTGGAAACGCAAAATAAAATGGTTAAAAACTTGAATAGAGAACAGATTTTTGAACTTCATTTAATTCGCTTGTAACTTTTTTTCTAATGGAGATAGAGGGTTAAACTTCCGACCATGGGTCGAGTTAGATCTGGAGTTTAAAAAGCAGCTCTTTTGAATGGTGTCAAAAAGAAAACTGTGGAACAGTTCCTTCGCTTTTTATTGATAGACTTAATGAAGAAAGTAGTGCCTAAATTTCAGCTAAGCCTAAACAAATTCGAGCTAAAAATGCAAATAATTTAAAAATTATTACACTTGATTAAGGGTAGTCAGGGATGTACCAGCTGCTTTTATCGCCGATCCTGCGCCAAGTTAATACCAAAAAAAATTGCTTAATGTACATTTCTGCGCCAAACAAAACGATAGCAATAAATTTATATTGACCATTATTTTCATCCATCTTTCTATTTTATTTACGGGAGGAGAGAAATTGTAAGTTCGTTTTTTTTTTTTTTTTTTTTTTTTTTTTTTTTTTTTTTTTTTTTTTTTTTTTTTTTTTTTTTTTTTTTTGCCACTCTCACTCAAAAATGTCAATCCAGTTGCATTCAAATTGGTTTATGCCAATATTACGTGTAAAATTTAATTGTTTTTAACAGTCTTTATCTTGGGTTTTTTATGATTTTAGAAAATAGATTGATCTGTAAGTTTTATTGAAGACATTTAACATGCTCTAGAAATCAATATGCAGGCATTGCAAGTTTCCCAATTTCAGCCCCCTTTTTTCATATCTTAAGTCTTTCTTAAAATTTTAGATAACGTGTCAATAAATTGAATTATTGAACAGACCCTCATTATCTAATTCAAAAAATAGTTTTTTACGAACCTCTTTATATATATATATATATATATATATATATATATATATTCCTATTTTATTTCATTTTACTTATTTATTTTTCACGTTTGAGGCAGTGAGGGGCAAAGGAATGTAAGTGCTAAAATTCAAAAATTGGAGACAACCACTACAAATAGTAGGAGTATCTCTCCGCTGTTTTGCTTTGGGGCAAGAGATGGTGCTAGTAACCCTGGTAGGGTAGGCCTATACAGCATAATTTAGAGAAAAAAAAAACTAGCTGATGTGTGCATCACATGACTTCCTTTTACTCCAATTTAATGTCATTTTCTCATTATTGGCAGTTTTAATGTGATTCAATAGTTTACTCTCTAAATATCACCAACAGTGGCCAAATCGAAACCAGATTTTAAAAAAAAGATTGCCGAATTTGTCGCCAAGTTGGCGACAAAATTTGGCGACCAAAAGACTGGCGATATATCACCAAGTGCTCGCCAAATTATAACACCACTTGAGCTTACATCGAAATTAACAATGATTTCCTCCTCAAAAAGGGCAAAAGACCCCCTTTTGAGCATCCGAATGAAATCAAAAAGGGAGGTGCCCAACTAGACCCCACTAGACGTCTACGTACCAAATTTCAATTTTCTAGGACATTCCGTTCTTGAGTTATGCGACATACATGAAATAACCGCCAACTCAGTCAATTCCAGGCGACGGAATTGACTGAGCTGGCGGTGTATTTCATGTATTTCTGCCTTAGCCCTGGCTATAGGGCGATAACTTACTGAACATAAAGAGGTTACTGACTGCATGGGGATTCACTTGGTAGAAGTCTCCAGTGCAAATAACTATTGCTCAAAATTTTTAACTAATTAATCACGTAAGGAACAAAGAGTTCTAAATTTTAATTCAAGCATTTTTAATCAATATAACACAAAATTCACCTTTCAAGAACTAAATATTGCTTTACAAAAATCAAAAAACTCATCATCGGGCTCTGGCGAAGTTCACAACAGTATGCTAAAAAAATTTAAGCAGGTCTTCATTAGAAAATATTCTGCAGATTTTTTATAGAAATTATTCTGAACACAGGTTCCCAAAATCCTTAGTAATTCCGATCCTTAAACCGAACAAGTAATCTGATAAACCCGAGAACTATAAACCTATAGCTCTCACAAGCTGCCTATGTAGACTAATGGAGCGGATGGCCAACGCCAGACTCATGTACATTCTGGAGTCACACCATCTGCTATCTTTACATTAAAGTGGATTCAGGCGCGGCAAATGCACAATCGACAACCTGTTGCTTCTTGAAACATTAATAAGGGAAGCATTTCTTAAACGAAAACATCTTGTGAGCGTATTTTTTGACATTCAAAAAGCATATGACCGTACCTGGAGGTATGGGATCCTCAAAACCCTGCACGAGTATGGGTTGCGAGGTAACCTTCCCTTCTTTAATTTTCTGAGAGATCGAATTTTTTGAGTACGTGTCAAGTCTGTTCTGTCAGATACCTTCATTGAAGAAGAAGGAGTTCCTCAGGGAAGTGCACTAAGCGTAACTCTTTTCGTAATTGCAATCAATAGCTTAATTGAACAACTGCCTCCCGCTGTTCAGGCTACTATGTTCGTTGATGACTTTCAAATTTTCTTCTCTTCATCGAACATGAGTATCATTGAAAGACAACTGCAAATAGCTATCAATAAAACATCACAATGGGCGGAGGAAAATGATTTCACTTTTTCTGCTCAAAAAAACCTTCTGCATTCATTTCTGTCGTAAAAGAGGTCTTCACCCTGATCCAAATCTTCTGCTTAATAATCAACCAATAGCTGGAAAAGATCAAGAAAAATTCCTTGGTCTCGCACTTGATGAAAAAACTTAAATTCCTAACGCACATACAAGAACTGAGGAAAAAAGGTTATTGAAATTGAATATCCTTAAAGTCTTAGCAAACACTTCCTGGGGTGCTGATATAGAGTCTCTTTTAAGAATCTATAGGGCTCTTTCACGCTCAAAATTTGATTATGGATGCCAAATTTATGACTCTGCAGCAAAACGCTATCTAAAAGCTCTAGATCCAATTCATAATCAGGCGCTGCGCATCTACACAGGAGCCTTCCGAACCTCACCTATCAATAGTCTTCATATTCTAGCACAATAACAGTCTCTTAACAATAGACGTCTCAAACTCTCCTTGGACTTTTACTTCAAAACAAAACCCTACACCAATCATCCGTTACACCCATAGAGCCATTGACTAATAATAAGAATAGACCGAGCTATGGTAACCCTTTTGCTGCTCATAAACCAAACCATGTGACTGGTGGATATCCTAGCAACAGCGGGCGTTGATCGTAGCAGACGATCAACGCCGGAGAGAAATAAAATAAATAAAATTAATGGAACACGGAAGAATGATCTTTTATGGAGTCCAATTCGTAAATTTGTTATTCTAAGTTGTAAATATTTTGTTAATATAGTGAGTTTTTCGTTTAGATAGTACTGGTCATTTTCTTTAGTCAATTTCAAAGCTCTCTAAGCAATTAAAGATGCAAGCGCCCAAAAAGAATCGGAAAACGGTAAGATTTTTACCTACAATTTCAATTTAAGATATCGATTAGTACATTTTTGCGTTGACGCAAAACGTTTACGCCATTACGTTCACGCCAACGCTGATGTATCAGTTCCAAATGAAATAAAAGTTACTGAAAACTGTGATCAAAAACTAATTACTAATGTCAAAATAATGCATAACTAAAAGAAAAACAGTTCAATCTCTGCACCTGGAAAAAAATTATAATGAAAACACACTACGTCTTAAAATACATGTTGAGTGCCAAACTATAGATAATGTTGCCATCTAGCAACCATGCTGCCAAAGTTTTCGCCAAGCCTCCCACCAGTCACATGATGTATCCATGAACCAATTTTTTCATCAGCAAGTCTGGGAAAGCTCGGTCTACTCTTATTTTTAGTCTATGGTTACACCACCATATTTTTCATCCATCTAATGATTTCTTATTTCGGCATCGCCCATCGGCAACCCCAACATTTGGAATCCAAATGCGACCAGGTGCTCTCACAGCCTTATTCACAATCGCGAATAATCCTTCAATGTTGCCACTGTTGAAGATAATCCGAGGATTCGCACGGAATCGTTATTCACAATCGCAAATGGAAGATAATTCGAGCCTACCAGGTGCGGTTGAATCTGAGCCGCCGATTTGGCGGCTTAATTCCGCGATTATACTCTCCACCGCACGTTTAAATGTAGGTATATATAAAAAATATGGCGCATGATATGATGTCGCAAATTTATCGCTACTTGTCTTCGGGTAATTTGAACAAACTTCGTAGCCTGCAGGAGCTCGAAAGAGTTGAAAGGAGGTTTTTTCTCCCACGTGTCTTCTTTCTGCTTACTCGCCACAGCCTTTGTCTTTTTGCATTCTAAAATGCCCTTGTATTTATTCACTAAGGTCGTTAATAATTCCTGCTCAAGAACAGAAATGTTTGATTTTGTTTCTAACGTAGCTGCCATATTTTTCCGTTTACGCGAAACACGTGAAAATCGAGGGGGGGGGAGGCGACTGGGAATGGCGGGAATGTAAATAACGTCACGTGACCAAACGCAGCCAATTAGAGAAGCTTTCACATCTGTGTCAGAATAATCGCTCGCTTCATCTATTCGAGGTTGGTGAATAAGAACAGCGGCTTGATCCGGAACAGACGATAGATCAATCAGTGGATTATTCCGCAGCCAAGCTGTGATTGTGAATAAGGCTGTCAGACCTGCAGCTATCAGATTTTAATACTCTCAACACAATAAAGCCAATTGAACCATGGTGCGAAGTAATTGTATCTACAATCGAAGACTTCAAAATAAATTCCCCAAAGAATCTACCTCTAATACAGCTTATCAACAAATCTTTCATGATATGAAAAGCAAGAACAGTCGACGCTCGTTATAACGACCCCAGTGGTGCAAACAAAATCGGTCGCTGTAACGAGCGATCGTTATAACGTATTGCATGTCGTTTAGCCATTTTTTCAAAATGCACAAACTATTCCTCATAGTTAAGAGAATTAAGAAACGAGCAAGATAGTTTTAAAATATTTTTTTGATTTCTTTCTCTTTCTGAAAAATTTATGCTGCAATTGTAAAGCTTTCTGCTTTTTTTGACTTTTTCAAAAAAATATAATTCGTAATGCCTACAATTTGTGTGTGGTTTTCATCAAGTCTTTGGCCTCATATCAACAAACAATTCTTTTCAATGGAAATATTTTACCTTTAGAAACATAAAATGTTTAAATATTAGTTTTCGAATAGTTAGTTCTGAGGATATCAAAAAATTGAAACTTAGTTTTGTATGCTATATTGGAATGAACGATTCAGTTTTGACGCTCTAATGAACAGTAAAATAACATTGCATTTATGGAATAGTAGATGGGACTAAGTTTTTTAGCAATAAATTATAGCCTATAAGTTGTTCCCTGATAATGTAGCTATCAATGGTGAAAAAATGGCTAAAATCCATCCAGTAGTTTTGAAGTTTACCCCGGACATCCGGACAGAAGTCGCCCTTTATGTATAAAGATAACTTCAATTCATGTTACTAAATGGTAGCAGTGCATAGGAATCAGAAACAATTGTGGCTTGCGTCGAATCAGAAATTTTTGTAGCAAAAGCTTCTTCTCTGGCTTAAGGGAAGCATGCACATTAATCCATTAAAATCTTATATAAAATTTATTTTACATTTTGGTTGTCAAAAGTTTTGTTTTGTTGAAAGATGTTACTTTGAGTGGGTAGAAGTAAATTTTTGTGTCTTTTTGGTTTTTTGAAGAACTGATGGATGCCATTTAGTGGTGTTTCAGTTTTGCTTGTTCCCAGCAATTGGCATGTGTGCTTATAATCCCCATGGGCGGATTTATGGGGGGTCAGAGGGGGGCAATGCCCCCCCCAGTTTGGGGAGTACTTTATGTAGTAACGACACATCTTCCAAAAATTAAAAAAAAAAAACATTATTTTTTTCGTTTTTGAATAGGAAATTAAAGTTTATTTTTTCTTTTAAACTTAAAATAGCCGTTTCTTACAAAGTTTGAACAATACTGTACAAGTGTATAATCTACTACTCAATTTCAGAGGCTGGAAAGTGCAAATTATTGATAGATTCTAAAATCCCTGAAAAGATTGGCGCAGTATTGCCTACAAGGGCTCTTGAACCAAAAACCCAATCTAACCAAACAAACCTTGAAAATAATTAGACAAGTCTTTGAAACTCCTAAACAAAGTGTGCTTCAATTTTATTTCTTATCAAGTGTATAAATTAAGAATTGTTCAAATGGGTAGAATGTTACTCTCTTGATACCTATTCTCTAAATCTGTGCACCATTTCTTTTAAAGTATTGACTTGCATCACAAAGCACTTTTAAAGCGTAAAACTTTAAAAAAAAAAAAAAATTATTTGCCTATTATTTCCAATTAACCCTTATAAGACTTCAAAATGCAGAATTTTATATCCATTTTAGATAATTTCCTCCGGGGGAGTAACCCCCGGGCCCTCTAAAACTGGAGATATTCTATATCCCACTTAAAAGGGAGCACTACGTTACTCTCTTAATACCAGCCCCCTCTCTTTTAAGGTCAATTTAAAAAGGACAGCTTGATTACACACAGTAATGAAAACGACACATAAAAAAGTAAAGAATGGCCTTACGCATCACAGAAAACAGACAAAAACATGGGAAGGGGGGGGGGAGGGCAATTAAAATTGCTGCTCCAAAAAAAAAAAAAAAAATCCTGCCCCCCCCCCCCCCCCAGGAACTCAGTCCTAAATCCGCCTATGATAATCCCTAATTTGTTGTGCAATGTGTCACTAGTTTGATTTCTGATACTTTTGTAGCAAAATATTATATGGGTTCCACTATTGATTTGAATCCTACAGAATCTACTGTTACACTTAAAAAAGAAACAATAAAAAATCAATATGTTTGGTCATCTCAGTCAGATATTGTGAGTATAGGGAACTGTTCCGTTTTTTATGGTCCCTTTGAATAATCGATTAAATGTACCTTTTTATGTGAAAATAGCTATAATTCCTAAAATCAAAATTGCATGCCGAATGATGAAACAGCAATAATCTCGATATTTTTTTCATGTAACATTCCAAATTTTTATTTCTCTAAAATACGTTTTTAACGTCAAGATGTGTGATTTAACATTAATTTATGTAAAATTACCTGTTTTAAATTAACATTAATTATGTTTCTTATGATGTTGAAATTTGTCTGTAATCTAAAAGTGAAAAATAAAGTGATTTTCCAGTTCTATTAACATGTGCCAATCACTGGATCACAAGGTGTCATACACTGGAGTATCAGATGCCAATGACTGGTGATTTTGGAAACTTTTTATACATATATCTTTATAAAAATATCTATTCAAATATTTTTGCTTCTAGTGAACTGAATATATGCACAGATGCATTCTTTGATACAAAAATATTTACAAGTAAACATTAATTTTCTAAAAAATGAAAACAGAGGTAAGTTTAAAGGACAAACTCTTAAAGTGCCAATTACTGGGGTTGTTATACCCTACTCACAATTTTTCGCAGATTTTCGACAAAAAGATGAAAATTTTAATCGCGTGCATTGGAATTCAAACAGCAAGTTATCACATCCGCTTAAAAGTGACGAGTTGAATTTTTCTCCACTCTGTTACAGAAACCAAGCATTGTTGCAATAAACAAGCAACAGTTGAACCGATTTTTGAATTGTTGGGGTAAGTGTCAGCAATCATGCATTGTTGGTCTTGTTTCATCGATGGATTGTTGATATCTTTTTGTGACTCCCTGGTTTATTTTTGAAACGAAAGATACAGACAGGAACTGATAGGCGGGACCGGACACCGGAAGGATATTAGAATTACTTTCCAAAGGCCCTCCAACTGGCAAGGAGTTCTAAAATTACGTGTAAAACACAGTTACTAATTACAAATGTTTTGTTTTCCCCTAATTTTCATTACGCTTGTCTACAAATCTGTCAATTTCATTTTAATATTGCGTTTTTCTTAGTTTCAATTAAATTAAATTAGAGGGGAAAATTGGCCGAAACCCGGGGCCGAATCTAAGGGTAGAAACTTCTGGGAAGTGGAGAAACACTCCAATTTTGGGTTTTTATCGCTGAAGCTCAATATTGTTACAAATTCTGCAAATAGTAATTATTTTTGTGATTAACTTGTCGTAATCTAGCTAAATTAGGCGTTTACTAAATTATCTTTCATCTAAAATTATTGTAGTGACGTAACCTGTAAATAGTTTCCTGTAATAAATATACAGCCCCTATACATTCGGCTGAAGTATACGGGCCCCTATTTTTCATTGATAAGGTTCGTAAATGAAAAGAAGATACTAGAAGCATTTGGAAAATTGTGGAAACTTTTCGATGCCTAAAAAAAGCCATTACTCATGATAAAGAGTGAGTGTTCGATTGAGAATTTCTACTGAGAGTGTATTAGCTCTGTTTATTGCGAGGCATATTTCGCTGTGTTGTTTTTCGTATTTGGAAGTAAATATGTGTGTAAACGTTGAGTTTACGGTGTTGTGTGATATTTGCTTAATTGCTGATGATAAATTTAGCAGTTGTTGACGATCTTTCCTGTACATAGTGTAAATAAATTTCCTGTATTTTTAATCAAGAACTGTGTCGTCCTTTCAAAAAAGTTGGAAGTCGCACCGGATCCGTTACAATATAAAACTTTAAAAAAAGATGGGTAAGAGAAGCAGGCAGTGGTGCAGCCACGGGAAATCCATTTTACCCCCACAATTGAAACTTTGAATAGCGGCAACCCTATGCTTGGACTACCCTATACCATCGGTTTTGTGATATTTTAACCTACATTTTTTATATAACTTATGTGGAAACTCGATGGTGGTAAATTACTCGTTTTTGAGCACCTTTTAGCCCCTGGCAACCCTAGTTAGGGACTGGAAAAAGGTAGGCAACCCTACTTTAACGTTTTCTTTACAGCTTTTACTCTTCATTTATGACAGCAATTTTTGTTGGGCCTCCTATAAACTACTACCTAAACGTAACTAACAACCCGCCGAATCCTGAGACGCTAATTTAACTAAACGGAAAATTAGTCTTTAAAACTAAACCTACTCAATTTCGTTAGGTAGTAGTTTATAAGAGGTTATTAAAAACTAAGAAATGGTACATATTTAGATAGGTATTAAAATAATCCATCGTATAGTGTTTAAAATCAATGTTTATTTTATAATTGGATGTTTAGTTTAGTTGATTTTTGTACTGGAATTGCAAAATAAATTTGATTTATAGATTTGGGTAAGAAATCGCATGTAACTATGACCAATTATTTTTTACTTTTTAGTTCCTCTTTGTTTTTAGAAGTCGGTTCTTTTTTTATTTTAAAAATAATTTTACTCCAATTTAATGATAAAGTGCCTCGAAGTAAACAAAGAAACACTTTAAATATTTTCACCCCAAGTTTGTTGCGAACCGAAACAAGGGAAACGTTTTATACAGGTTAAATTTTCCCAATATTAGCAGTTTTAATGTGATTCAATAGGAAACTCTCTAAATAAGGTGAAATTAAAACAAGATTATAGAAAATAAATAAATAAATAAAACCGCCAAATTTGTCGCCAAGTTGGCGACAAAACTTGGCGACCAAAAGCTTGGCGATATATTGCCAAGTGTTTGCCAAATTATAGCACCACTTGAGTTTGCATAGAGATTAACAATGATTTAACAATAACAAATGATTGTAAAAGACCCCCTTTGGAGCATCCGCATGCAACCAAATGGAAGGTGCACAACTAGACCCCACTAGGAGTCTACGTACCAAATTTCAACTTTCTAGGACATATTGTTTTTGAGTTATGCGAGATACATACGCACATACGTACGTACATACGGACGTCACGAGAAAATTCGTTGTAATTAACTCGGGGTTCGTCAAAATGGATACTTCGGGTGTCTATACCTTCTTAGGCATATATCCACGCGTGGTCGAGTTGAAAAAAAAAATATTCTTTTGGGGGCGAGAAAAATGGAAATTAAGACCGATTTTTGAGCGAAAATTTTTTCGCGAATACAATACTTCCTTTTTTGTAAAAGGAAGTAAAAACGCAATTGTAGACCACCTTTGATGACGTAACAGAAGACATGGGGTTCAGAACTTTTCCCCAGAGACTTTTTGATGTAGGAGTTCCAGAAACGTTGTTTTAGTTTAGAGGATCATTGATGATGTTGGAAGATGAGGAAAAAAAAAGGACATGGGGGCTCCTCTCCGGAAAATTTTCGAAATTGTAGTCCTGAAAACGCAGCTGTCAGCTATCTTTTATGGCGTAAGAGGAAGGAACGGGGTTTGAAACTTTTCATCGGACATTGTTCGATATTGGAGCCTTGAAATGCGATGGTTGGTCATCTTTGGTAGCGTTAAGGGAAGGGATGGGTTCAGGAGCTATCCCTCAACTTTTCAATATTAAAACTTCAAAAACGTAATGATAGTAGGTCTTTATTGATGTTAGGGGAAGGAGTCGAGATTGGGGGCTCTCCCCTTCGGAGTTGAAGTTCTAAAAATGTAACTGAAATTCCTCATTAACGACATTTTCGAAAAAGCTTTCGATTCCGGCAGTTTTTTCCAAATCGAAGCTCCAAAAATTCAAAACTTTTGACGAACTTCGATGACACTGGAAGGAGCGGAATGAGAGACTCTCCCCTGGAAAAGTTTTGGAATTAAAGATGTAAAAATTAGTTGTAGGAAATGTTTTGACATGTGTTGGGAGAGACGGGGGAGAGAGAGAGCTCGGTGACCTTTTCCCGGAAATTTTTCGAATTTACAAACCTTTTGGGGGGGGGGGGCGATTGCCCTAATCGCCACCTCCTGTGGATACGCCACTGGGCCCTGGAAACATCAGACATTGCAGTATGGAAATTACTCAACCTGAGGCTGCACGCTAAAAGGTGGAGTGAAATGGAGAAACTGTGAAAATTACAGTGATTGTTGGAGTATTTAAGATAGTTTTTGAGCATCCAAGCCCTGTTGATTCAACTACTTCTGCCTCGAGCATAATTTAGCATAAATTATGACGTTAATCGATCCAGAGAAATGCTTTGTTCATGTTACATGCTCTTTTCTTAGCCAGGCCCGGATCTATACGTGCACCCGCAGACCCCGCGGAGCGGGGAGGGGAGGGGGGGGGGGACACGCAAGGAAAAGGGCCGCGGCCCTTGTGGCATAGAAATCCAGTAGGCAGTTAGGAGCCCTTTTAATTTTTTGCGGAGGGGGGAGGGTATTTATCGTTCCGAGCCTGTTCATACCTTAGTAGTTACTGAAGTTCTATCAAAATATAGGTATTTGATCAAGTCATTATAGTTTACAGTTTGGCTTTAATAAATTGACTTCCGATCCGCCGAGACTTAAACGATTCCATTTGTTGCAATTAGGGTTAGAAAGGCCGGCTTGAATTTGTGATGGGTCGGGGTGTTTGGAAGTCCGGGGGCATTATGATACTTTTTGCACCGAGTCAAGGTTTGGTTTTCGCGGAAGGAAGTTTGACCCCCTTCTCTCTACTTGCGTTGGAAAGAAGTGCAAACATCGGTAATTCAGAACCAATGTAAGCATTTTCAAACTAAGTTCGATTTACGAGAAAAAATAATTTTCAGGCTCCTCATAGATCCAAATTCCTGTGTTTTATCCGCGAGGGTTTTTTTTTTTTGTGTACATATTGCACATATTTTACTGTGTTCCACAATGAGACACGACACAGAGAAAGCACAAATTAGAAATTTGCTGTACAAAAAGAAGGAAATGACATCCAGGGTACCGGTGAAATCGAATCCCACGACCTCCGCAACTCCGTGCAGGCAGCTGTCAGAGCTAGCATTTTCCGCCGCTCGGCTACGGAGGCCAAATCGGAGCGTTGTTGGCTAAGAATTCTTTTAAACCCACTTGATTAACATATCTAATTTTATATTGTAGAGTTCTTTCAATGAAAATTGTAAAGGGGTACTTATTTAACTATACAGAAACTAAACAGCTTCACATGCAGATAGGACTGCGTACAAAGTCTTGCCTTGTCTCGGGACACAAACGTAAGAATGATTTATAACACAAAGAGAATGATATGGGGCTCCGTGGCTCTGTGGTAGAAGCATCGTCTTCTAAGCCGGAGGTTGTGGGTTCGATTCCCGCGGGCGCCCTGGCCCTTGGGTGTTATTCCTTCTCTTGTGTTAGAAGACGAAGCTTCTACCACAGAGTCACGGAGGCCCCAAAGGGGCACTTATAAAACATTGCTATATGCAAATTAAAACTTGCTTGAGAAAATTAAATATAAATAAATCAAATTATGTGTTATATTTTGTTTCAAAAGTAACAGCTGCAAATACTCCCATTCTTCCCCCTACCGTATCTTCGGCGTTTGTAATGCACGTATTTTTGTGACTTATAAACTCTTCTATTTAGACAGAAACAGGTCGAAAAATATTCGAAAATGTAGTGACAAAATTGGTCCTTAATTCGCTATTTCAAAATGTAGGGACTAATTGTTGAAAAGGGGGACATTGGTCGCCTGATGTAATGGTTACATAAGACAAATCCGTAGATGACAGTGGTAATAATATTTTCTGAATATTTGTCAGCTTCAGATAAACTGTTTTGATTTTAAAAATATTACAAGTTTTGCTTTTAAATTTTAATTTATCAGACAAGCTCAAGCCACTAGCGGCTGTTTCTGACATCATTTCAAACTCTTTCTAAAAGGTGAGAAGTCAACTCTATGTATATGATCTTTTTTTCACAGTCAAAATAGAAAAGTTGCCGTCATATCCTAATCTCTCTCCCTCGGGCACGTAATTATGGAAGCATTGTACAAAACAGCCGAAAAGTTCAAGCTTCCTAACGCCGGAAAATCCATGGTATGAAATGATTAGTAATAATCCGAAGTAATTATAATATTGTAATTTGGTGTTGTAGCATGTTTCTCCCTCGTACGCGATCCTGCGCATGCGCCGTAAGCTTTCCGATTCATTTATAGAGATTCGAGTTTTGTTCTTTTAAAACTGGTCGAATAAATTTTTTATTGTAACTAATATTCAATGGCAGATGCTCTTAATCAACAGGTAAGTTAATTTTAGAAAATACTTGGGACGGTGATCTACTCAATTCTCGAACATTAGACGTTTATTTCGTATGTAATGCCTTTGAAGTGCAATGTAGGCTTATGTAAAGTTTGTTTACTTATAGATGTGTAATTTGCTGTGGTTACCATGCTAAAAGCTAAAGTTTCAATTTCATCAGGATCGAAAATATTCGAATGGCAGGAAAAACAGTAAATTGCGCCCATTTTTACTCGAGTTTTAAGCTTTTAAACAGACAGGACTGTGCGCAACGTGTTTCGTTTCTTTTTCTTCTTAAAAATTACTGTATTTTATTTTTTAAGCGAAAAATAAATAAAACAATGGATAGACTGAGTAGAAAGTGCTTGGATGAATTTTTTTTCGCTTATGTTAAATTTATGAATGACTTTATTTAGAAAAAGATTAGTTTTGTAGGTTTTTTTTTAGTTTTATAGGTAAAATAAAAAAGTTAAAAACTCAATAACATCCCAAAATAATATTAAATGAATTTTTTTCATGCATATAAATAAAAAGCTTGCAGTGTGTTTTATTTGTTAAAAAGTGGACTAGTTAAAAAATGGTAGTGCTAAATTAATAAAATTTCAATGTTGAACATTTAATTATTTCTCTAAATGATTAAAGATCCTTTAAAAGGGGGAGAAAATAGGTACCTTCTTAGGCTAGTTTTACTGCATTTTTGTTTTATGCAATTCATACTTATCTCGTTCCTAAATTTGATCAAAATATGAGCAAGCATATTTACAATGCATGAAAGTTCAATATATTGTGTGCTCAGAGCAACAGTAAGATATCTGATCCCAGAAATAACATTAAGATATCTTACTGTTGCTCTGAGGCTCCAGGGCCTGATTTAGAAATTTCCAGACTGTGAGCACAACAAACCTGTGGAGGGCCCTTGACCTGAAAAAACCAAAGAACATGCCCAATCACACATCTTTTTGTCTTTTGTTACATGTCCCCAAAAATGTTTTCAAATGTCCCCAAATTATCCATGGAAAGGAAGTTCTGAAGCTATTTAATTTCTGAGTCAATGTATTACAGTCGACGCTCATTATAACGACCACACATTATAAAGACCGTCCCATTATAACGACCAGTGGTAGAAGTCCCAACTTTGTTCCTATAAACTCTATGTTAATTTGCTTTCGTTATAATGACTGTTCTGTATCGTCTAATCCAATACAGCGACCGAATCAGCGGACCCTATTTCTTGTGTTCTTTCCAATAAAACAAATTTGTAGCTTAAAATGACATTGATTATTGTTTACGGACATCTGCCTAAAGTTTTCAATGTCAAATCCAACTTTAAGAGGGGGTGGGGGGGGGGGGGGCATTATCATTCACCACAGCTAGCACAGAAAAAATAATGGGAGGAAAAATCGAGAAAATTCCAGATTCCTAAGAAAAGGGAGTTGACAGATGTATTGGTAGTTAGGTGTTTGAATCTAGTTTTTTTTAAGATTTGGGGTTCTCGGGGGACTTTTAAATGTTTCTTTGGAAAGCAAGAGAAACACAATTTATCACCTATATCTGAAACAGAAAATAATGTTTTGCAAAAATCACGTCTGCTAAAAAGGCAGACCTCTGTTTCTGGTTTTATCTTCAGAAATTGTTGTGGTAATAGTAGTAACAGCAGATCTGAAAGTGTAACATTTTCCTCCCTATATTTTCTACTTTAAAACTTGTTTAATATTCTGTCATAATATTTTGCACACTACTTTTCTAAAAATTCCTATGATAAAAAACATTTGGGCATTTACTTGGGCATGCATGATGATGGTGTACATTTTTTAAATTTATACCTCTTATAACGACCACTCGTTATAACGACCTTTTTCTCTGGGACGGAGATGGTCGTTATATCGAGCGTCAACTGTAGTAATTTGAAATTTACATAAACAATTATAAAAGATATGAAATACACTGCTAGCTCAGTCAATTCCAGCCGAGAACTGCAGTTTTGTGCTTATTAGCACTCATTAGCCTGGCATAGGACTGACTGAGCTGGAGGTGGAAAACCTCTTGGCTGGAATTGACTGAGCTGGCAGTGTATTTCATGTATTTCTGCCTTAGCCCTGGCTATAGGGCCGTAACTTACTGAATAATTATAAAAGATTGAACATCTTGAAATATTGTAAATCAACAGAAACAAAATAAATGCCTTAAGCAGTAATAGTAAACTCCAAATTCTAACATGAAATGAAATCCGAGTTTGGTCTAATTCTATGCTAGATATCATTCCAGATAGTTTTCTCACCAAAATTTGCGGACATATATCCGATATTTATTTTGAAAATATCATATTTTCGATATTTATTTTTTCAACTATGGTATTTTCAATATAGAACAATATATTAATCAAAGTAATATTGTTCATTTATTATTAAAAATAACCAAAAAGTTATATAATATATTTTTATGATGTATCAATACATCAATAATATAACAAAGTAATACAATATTAATTTTTTGACTGCACCGACTAATGCATATTATTTATTTCTGATGAATCATATAACTGTAAAGGTAGCTAACAGAAGAAAAATGAGTAAAACAGCTAATGCTAAATTAACTCCATTAAAAGTGATAGATGTGTAAAATGAAATATTACATATAAATAATGAAAGAAACCTTAATTTGAAGTCTACAAATTGTAATCATAATATAAGAAAATAAAGAGTGAGAAATAATAAAGTTTAAAATCAAAATAATACATAATTACAATAAATATGAAACATCAATCCCATAATCAGTCACTATTCATTATTTAAGTAAATAGTTCATTTTACAAGCCTTGCAAGTATTAAAATGACAGCATGTTCCTAAAGGTTAGTCACCTCATAGCAGGGTTGGCAAAAACCCGGGTTTTTTAAAAAAAAGCCCATGGACCCAGGGTTTTTGGGTTTTTTTTAAATAAAACCCAAAAAAACCCAACTAAAGTTGGGTTTTTTAAAATAAATGTGGGTTTTTTGTCTTTTTTAGGGAAAATGTGGGGTACTTATAGCATATTGTAGCGTGAATATAGGGACAAAGTGCAAAAATTGTCTTCGGGTAAAAAAAGCTGGAAAACTAGTTAAAATTCAGCGTTTTCTGGAGAAAAGTATAAAAGACGAAAAAACCCAAAAATGGTGAAGTTTCAGATTTTTCAATTTTCATTATTACCAACAGTTTACGCAAAGTCACTTCTCGAGTGATAAAATCTATTGTTCGTTTTTAATTACTACTTTTTTTTTTTGCATTTTACTTTATTGCATTTCATTTTGTTATGCAAAACTACTGTAGAACTTCAAGTAGTTTAAATCCCTTTTTACTGAATTCCAGCTTAATCAAGACATTTCTTTGAATTTTATGTTGCTCGTTGTTCTATTTCTGTGTACAGAGTAACAAATATTAAACTTTTTCGTAAGATAATGAAAATACTGTACCTGTTCTGTTTTCTGTCGACCATTTGAAAAATCTGTTTATTTCTAAAAAAATATACCTTGTGTTTATTCGAGATTTGTGACGCGTTGGTTAGCAGAAAATAATTCACATGAAAGCCTTTTAAGTAGATTAATTTCCTCTGTACAATCTACAAATATTGAGAAAATCAGACGTGACAGGATTTGGTCAAGATAATTTGAGTTATTTATTGACCAGTTAAAGAAAAAAGTTAAATACATTTATTTAAATTCTTTGAAGTATTTTTTTAATGCTGTTAAGATTTAAGAAATACTATTGAAGTTCAAAATTCATTTTTTTGTGTTCATTGTCTGTGGTGAAGAACAAATAAAAAAGAAGTTTTAATTGTGAAAGTATTTAAATTAATTAATTTTTTTAAAAACTTCTCAGAAAATTTAAAAAAACCCAAAAGTGGGCTAAATAATGGGTTTTTTTAAATGGGTTTTTTCAAAAAATCCCATTGGGTCCAATTCGGCCAACCCTGCCTCATAGGAGAATTATGTGATAATTTTTTAAAAATATGTTTCAAACAGTGTAAATAGCACAATAAATACCTACTTCTTTCATAGTTTACTGCACACAAAATGAATTTCAAAATTTAATCAAAGTATATTACTAATCTTTTAACATATTCGAAATATGTTTCAAGTTTTGTGAAGAATAGCTATTAGTTCATGTTGTAGGCTGTTTAGTAGTTGCTTTTAATCAATAAATCAGTTTAAAAAATGACTTAAATTATGATAAATACACATTCTATTTCTTTTTTAATCATCCATTAAAATGTGCAATATTATGCATACAAAATTGTATGTGTACACATATAAGTGTGTTTTTATACAATACAGTTTTGCTCAGTTCTACGGTGGTTAAATCTAGTTGTGGCCAGTTTCTACCAGTGTCATGGCAAAAATGGGTTTTGTCCGGCCAAAACTACAACCCTGCCGCTAGGGTCCCCTAAAGCCCATGATTCATGGGCTTACTCTTAAATCGGGCCTCTTTATATATTCACAATTATTTCAAGAGTGCAGGGAAACCCAAAACATATGTGTGCAATGAATTTTGTAATTTTGTGTCTCACAACGCTTCTTTCTCATCTGCATTTTCATGTTTTGTTTTGCAATTTTTCTCACACAAGTAAATTTTTAACTTTTAATTAGTGATGTGATTGACTTTGCTATCAAAAATCATTTGTTTAGTAGATCAGTTTTTTTTTCTACATTATTTTTAATTACTTAGGAAATAGACTAATCTTCAATCAAAACACTGTTGCAATTTTCTTTTCTTTCCTTTTTGGAATGCTAATCTTCTTTTCATGTTTCAGGTTAATGATTACAAAGAGAAAGTAAAACTTCAAGTAAGTTGTCCAATTTTAAATTTCTACTATTCCCTACAAATGCAATTGATATTAAAATTAGTTTTTATGATATTTCATTTTTAACTTTAATAAATGCCAGCAAATGGTAGCACAGCTTAATTTTTATTGTAAAGTTATCGAATTGTTCTCTTAGTGAAGTAACAGTCTTTAAAGGTATATTTAAAAACTACTGTATTGAGATTGGCAATATATGTTAAAATCCCAGGTTCTAGGGGGGTTGATCTCCTCTCCCTTTCTGTATTACTGTATGTATGTCAGTATATAAGTGTGCCAGAAAAAAACATCCCTGCCCCTTAAAAATTGTCTGGTTCATAATAGCCTTAGTTTAAGAAATCGTAAATCAGGGCTAAGGACCTACACTAAGGATTTTAAATTGCCAAATTCCAAAAGTCTTAGTCAAACACCTAATTTATTTTCTGTAGAAAACTAAACTCATAAAACCAAAGTGAAATTTTTTACAAATATACAATGCAAGTGCTTGTTTTCTAAATATGCAGCTTACATTTAAGTTTAATAAACACTGCATAAGACATTGAGATTCTCCTTAATATTTGGGGAAATTTCTGAGCATTTTCTTTTCACCATAACTTCTTTTGCTGAATTTATGAATATCGCAGTTGGCGCGGTGTCAAACGTTTAGAGTGGGCCTTTCTTACTAAAATGTTAAGGACCTCTTATACACCCAAACATTTATTTGTTGTTAAATTCTGTTGATGTTACATTTCCCGAAATTTGTCCAGAAGTTTCCCTAATTTTCATCATTTAATGTTGGTGCTTCAAAATCTGCCGTGGACAGTGTAATGTAGGAAAATTCGATAATTCACATATGAGGCGGTGAGAAGTAAAGGGATTTAAGTGCCAAAATTAAAAGTTAGAAATTGCCAAATGGTAGGTGAACCTCTTCTCAGTCTTGGGGCAAGTGATAGTACTAGTAGACCCTTTTTTCTGCTGGCTATACAGCATGATACAGAACAGGGGTGCCCACTCCCCTAAGATCAAGGGCACACTCCCCTAAATGTCGTAAAGAGCCCCGCCCCAAAGCAAGTGCCCCCCTAAAAATGAGAAAAACACCACTAAAAAAACCCCTAAAAATTTCAATGGTGCAGTCTGCGTCATAACCCCCCCCCCCCTCCCCCAGGTGGGCACCCGTAATTCAGAAAAACTTTTCAATGAAACCCTACCTGGGACCGAAACTTTAAAAGTGGTTTACTCTAAACATCCGCTTAAATCCCTTTGCTTCTCCCTGCCTCATATTTAAAAGCTAAAGCTTGACCACGAAAAGAAGCCGACCTTGAAGCGAAACATCATTTGTATCATTTAAAATAGGTAGAATCTGCCATGAAGCACTGAATACTAGTAAGAGGCATCTTCTCACTAATCCTATCTATTCCAAAATAATAACAAAAAACTTATTACAAAAGATGTTTTTGCTTCAAGGTCATCCGCCTTTTCGTGGTCAAGCTATATCTGTAGCTTTCGTATATCTGTAGTTATCCTCAAATGTTTATTTTTTTAATTTTATCTAATTCTGTAAATTTATTTTTTTACATATTTAGTAGTTTTGTAGTGGACTATTGTTTCATAGAAAATGAGTTTAGTTTTCGTTTTTACAAATTTTGTTTGTAAAATAACTCTTTGTTTGCGAGTAAGCTAAGCTGTCGACTCTATCTACTAACTAAAGCGTTTTCAGGTCTATCCAGAAAGTGTGTCCCAACACCACTCTCATTCAAAATTTGTTTAATAAATTTGCTCTCCTTTTCTCCCCAAACCAATTACAACCGTTCTCGTTAGACTGTCATATCCCAGCTATCTCAAGAAAAATGAACAGTTTATCTTTTCCGTGATTAATCTTTTGTTATATAAATAGAGCTAATTTAAACTGATTATTTTTATGTTTTAATGAATTTTTTAATGCTAGTTTCTGTAATTACTTTCCTTGTTTTCCAAAAAGCAAGTGGCTGCCTAAAGAAACAATAAATTTGCTCCTACATGTCACAATTTAGTCTTTGGCTACCAGAAACCTGTGACTGGTGGTGATGACATTTAAAGTTTTCAAAATGATTTTAAACATTAGTTTGTTGCATGAAATACACCACCAGCTCGGTCATTTCCAACCGAGGACTGCAGTTTCGTGCTTATTAGCACTCATCAGCCCGGCATAGGAAAGTGACTGCGCTAATTCTTTATTAGCTACCAGTTTGTTTGGTGCTCTTGGCTTCCTTAAGATGTTTTCCGTCTCCAGCTCAGTCACTTTCCTATGCCGGGCTGATGAGTGCTAATAAGCACAAAATTGCAGTCCTCGATTGGAAATGACTGAGCTGGCGGTTTATTTCATGTATTTCTGCTTTAGCCCTGACTATTGGGCAGTAATTTACTGAATTAGTTTGTTGATTCTGTTTTCAATTTTTTTTTGATGTTTTATTGTTGTATGTATTTTATAATTGACAAATGTTGATTGATCATCTGTATAAAATGTATTTGTAGGCCGAAGATTTAGTGCTTAACATATTCCCTCAAAAAATCTTAGAGCTTGAAGCACTTTTAAAGGTAATTATTTTATTATATTTCATTTACTGGGGGCTGAAATGCAGGGCAGACATGCTGTATTTTTAATGAAATTTCTCTGATTCTCTCCTTAAAAATTGTTCAAAGGGAATGCATGAAGCTTAGAACTTTTGGAATGTCTTCCACTAAATAAAATTTTGTTATCAAGAAAAAACCATTTAATTCAATTTGTTTTGAAAATATGTGTTAGCAATCATTTTTGCATCTTTTTTTCTTAGACTATAATAAACTAAAAATTTTAACAACAAATGGTAATAAACAAAAACTGAGGATTGCCACTAAAGAACTTATACCTGAAATATAAATAAAAATTTAATTTTAAACAATCAATGCTACAGACCAGCAGTCCACGACCCTATGCTCGCAGGTGGGGCCCAATTCAGATATCGAAGGGGCCCTAGGCCAAATACCTTTTCAGGGCAGCTTTATAAAATAAGCCATTGGCTGAAACAATTTTAGCCATAATCTAAAGTAATTTCAGCCGTTTGGGGATCCTAAATGTTGGAAGCCTAGGCCGCAGCCTAATTGACCTATTCAGTAATCGGGCACTGTTGTACTCGCCAATTGTTTTAAATGTGCCAGCTTTTGCATGGACAATAATAAAAATATTTAGTGCATTAAAAGTATTTCATGTCGAGCAAGTAGGTTTATTATTGGCTACGAAAGTTATAAATGACATTCGACTCCGACAAAAGAACACAACAAAATGGTTCCAAACTCTTTTGAAAAGATTTTTCAACTGTTTAATATCATAGAGTCAATCGACGCTTTTTTCGTCAATTTTCGTATGTACTACGTAAATCTAACCAAGCTATCGGTGGTTATTTCAGAGCTTGTGTGAGTAAGGACAGAGCTGGAAGTAAAAATTTTGGATTTTGAAAACGACGTTGTACTAAATTAATTGTATCAGTTGGGAAGTTATGGAATATAATTTACAGAAATGAATTTCTGTTTTTGAAAAGTATTGCACATAAAATAAAATGGTGTTGCAGTTCCAAATATTTGTGTGAGTTATTGTTTTTGATGACCACAAATATTAACGTTTGCTTAAGAGCAGAAATATCATTACCTTCGAAATATAAAGCAATGGCTAATGAGAACTAATGACAAAACTCGTGCTATGATATTTATATTTTTATTTAAAAAAATTATACTGTATAGATTTTGAGTGCCTTGTTTAGTAGTTATTTATTTTACACAGAAAGATTTAAAAAAATTTTATATGTAAAAATATGTTCAAGTAGGAATTCACCTTGAAAAAAAAGAAAAGTTGCCCACCTTCTAAACAGTGCTCTAGAGTAATTTTAAGTGCAAAATGTTGGGGACACCTTCAGCTGACTATAAATCTTAGTTGGTTTCCACCAAGTCTTTAAAGTATAAAATAATAATGTTTATTATGATATTTAAAGCATTTGAAAATGTAAGCTGAAATTAGTATAGCATTATAATTTTTTCAAACTTAAAATGAACACCTGGCTGTAATTCTTGAATGCGAAAACTTTTTTCTGTAAAAGCACTTATTTTCGCTAAAATAAAGATGTTTGTGTTTTCGCAAGCTGAAAATTTTGCGAATTTGATATGAACGGAACCAAAAGTTGATTTTATATATGAAGTTCAAATATTTTGAGAGGCTTGAATTTTTGTGATTAGGATGGGCTCGTGGAAATAAATTCTTTTTCAGTGGTTTGTTGAAAACAAATTTTAAGTTTTTTTAATTAAAATTTTTTTTTTTCAGACTGAGAAGTTTGTTATTTCTGACCTTGCATCAATCCATTGTGAACTCAACATTCCAGTTCCGGATCCTCCCATACTTAATCATGAAACAGATGATGTAAGTTTGTTTTGTCAGAATTTTTGCCCAGTAGTTTAGAAGTTTAAACTATTTTGTTACATTTTATGATTGGTTTATTTAATGGCATGAATTTTTCAAACTATTAAATGTAATACAAAATAACAAATATTTATTTACCATGTAAGATTTGGTTTTTATTTTACACATTCTCCAACTGAAATATGCTTTATCTGTTGAGTGTATCATTGATTCAAATACAGTGAAACTTCGACAAGTCAAAGTTTCAGGGAAAGGTGAAAAAATTCGAGTTATCGCAAATTCAGCTTATTAAAAACAAAAATAAAACTGTGTAGTGAAATAAAAAACAACCACCAAAACTCGTCTAATTTGTAATTTGAGCAAAAAAGTAATTGAATAATGTATTCAAGATGTAATACTATTAAATATACTTTACATAATTAACATATATATATATATATATATAACATAATTGTGTAAATTCAAGATTTTTTACAGGTGTTAAAACAAATAACATTTTTATGTTGAATATAACTTTTATTTGTCATCAAAAAAAGGTTTATATTTTTCTAAATCTGCAGTCAAACATTATTTCTGAGCAGAAATTTGTTCTTCTGTAACACAGTCCTCAGAGAGTCGGGAACATTCGAACAGGATTTTATGAAAACATGCACTACACCTACTGCTCTTCCATTTTGAAAAGAAGGCAATTTTATTGCTGGCTCAATTTCTTCCTTTGCTTTATCACCAGAACTGTTTTCTCTGTTTTCCCTTATGTTTGTTTTCCTTTACGTTCATAAAATATTTTCATCAGTAAGATCACTTGACTAAAATTCCTCCACTAGCTGCTACAAAAAAAAAGAGAAAAAGAATGTGTTTCAAGAAATGTTGAGTTTCTTCTGTAAAAAACACCGTTTTGAAAATTTATGTCGGATATTAATTGGACCCTTTTTATCTAAACACCTTTTGATTCAATGGAGCTGTTTTTTTTTTTCTCTCCTGTACTGTTTGGGGGTTATGTTAGCAAGGAAAATTTGACGCCGGTTTGGCTCATAAAATAAAATTTTGCTTATCGAAAACAAATAAACATGAATTTGCTGTTCAGTTAGACAGAAATAAATATTCACTTCGGCTTGTCGAAATTTAACTTCCCGAAGTTTCACTGTAATTTGATAAGTAAAAAAAAAATATATATAACCTTATTTGAGTTTGGAAAGATGTATTTTTATATCTATCTAGTTATAAGCAACATCATGATTTTTCAAAGTTTCTACATATAAGTCATAAGAAGAAATTGCGAGTATTAAAACTTATGTTTCCATTCGTAGTGGTGTATTCATTCAACGTTTTATCTCAACTGAACCATATTTATTTAATGTATCAAAAAGTCCACATTACTTCCACAAAAAAAAAAAAAAATAATTTCACTTCTGCATTTTATTTTCCCTCCAAGTCTTTCAACACTGCTTATCATATGTTTAAAAGTATTCTGCCATTTATCAAATCTCCTGTTTAATTTTCAAAGTTGTAAAAAATGAATTGATTAAAGAAATTGAAGTGCTTGAAAAATGTGTAATGAAATCTTGGAGATGCAAACCCATATTCACCTATTTTTTACAAGTTTACCAATTAGTCTCGATTTTTTTTACATTTTGATTGACATCTCCAAAGCAGAATACTACTAAATTTGCGACGTACGTCGCAGAACAGATTCCTGAGCTGCTGAACAATTCAACTCTTCATGACAAATTTTCCGAAAAAATTCAACAGATTTCTGTGAAATTTCTGCAGATTTTATCCAAATATCTTCAAACTCATGATAGAAATTCTGCACAAATTCTACAGATATCTTAAAATTAGAAGAAAATGTTAAATTTGATAAGTCATCTGCAGGAACTTAAGATTTACTTTGAACTTAAAGAAAACTGCAGAATTTGTGCAAAATTATTTCTTGAGTTGGAAGATATTTGTAGAAAAATGGCAGTATCTGCAGATTTTTAGCAGAAACTTCGTATTCTTAACTCTGAAATGACTGGTTTTTCTAGTGTTTTTGGTTTTTCCCTTTTCCTTATTTTTCTTAATCGATGTTTACCACTGCAATTTCCTCCATAAATGTGTGTTTTGGAAACATGCCAACATTGAAGAAAGCCCATTGCGGTTTTAACAAAAACATCCATGTTTCCAAAACATCGATGTCACACCCTACTTTCTGGCTTTTAAATTGAAAAAATAAAAATAAAATACTTTTATGAATATTTTGATATGGATTTTTATTTTCAAAAACAAATATATATTTCTTGAAAGATTACCATTGTCTTAAGTTATTAAGGTCTGAAGGACTGTTGGCAGATTTCAGTTTGAATGAAAGTTTAATGTTTTACTGACTTCATTATATATAACTACTTGTACTACAAAGTTTTCTTTTGGATAAAGCAAGTTCTAAAATACAGTTTAAAAACTATTATTACGTGTTGTTCGCCAAAAACTGATTTTATGCCAATTCTTGATCTCTATTATTTTCTAACTTTGAAAAATATTTAAAATACAATAAACACCTTTTTATTTAGAGCTAAATATATTTTTTTTCTGAATAATATTTGTTGTTTTAGAAATTAAATTGTCAATAGAGCTGATGAATTTGTTTTTGAATGATTAATATAATTGAATAAAAAATTTCATCTGCCAAGGTAATTTTCTGGTAAATCAATTAAAAAATCATTTAAATTTTCACTTCTTTCAAATTTTAAACCTGAATGTAAGAATATTTAGCATTTTAAAGTTCTCACATTTTAGGAAACCATCAATTTAAACTCTTTCTGCTTTAACTGTTATTTTACAAAGTTTCATGAAAACAAAATTTAATCATATGTTAAAGCATACTTCTTGACCATTATTATTAATATAATTTTTTTTTTGACCTAGAAATTCGCAATTTCAACTGAGGGGAAACTTTTATGTGTTTTTACGTCAAAAGAAAAAGTTGATCAATGCGTTAGATTTTTTTGTCATTTTTGAATTTTGAAAAGTACTTCCGCTTATTTGGACTAACCTAAATTTATAGCAAAACTAAAAAAGTTTCATTTCAAGTTTGAAGTGTATGGTTTTAGCTGAACAAACATTGTGTAAAAATTACATGGCATGCATTTGCGATGTGGTTCAAATGTTATAGAGCACTTGAATTGCGTATCTTGTATGAATTACTTTGCAAAGACAGAAAAAAAAGAAAGAAAAAAAAACTAAAATGAATTCACACTTATTGAAATATCATGTCAGTATGTGTCTTCTATTTGAATAATCAAAATACTAAGTTTTTGAACTTCTTTCATGATGCCTTTTTAATTTTTTCCAATATCAGTCACTACGAAATGATTGCAAAGCTGCAAGACAAAATGCTACCAGATTGTTTTGGGCCAGGCTGCAGACTCCAAAATATATTTTCTAACCGACGCACAAGGAGTTTCCTTCAAAAGTACTGATAGCGTACGAATCAACGTATTTTTCATACTTATTCCTCTAGCTGTTGCATAATGTACCATCTCTTAAGTACTAGATTGTGTTTAGTAGCCAATGATTCAAATATGCTGTCTGAAAACATACATACTTTCAAAAGATTTGCCCATTTATATGCTCTTTTTTTTTTCTCCCTTGCAATCCCATTAATTTATGTGTATCCTTTTAGTAAAATGTGCATTTTTACGTTGCTTGAAATATTTGGATTCCAAATGAAAATTTTTAAATGCCTCATGGGTGTTCTTGTTCCTAGAAGAAATATAAAATGTTTGTCCCTTTTTAGTGGTAACATACGAAAAAGCTAATGGGTATAAAATATTTGGCATGGATATGAACTTCTTTTGAAGAAAGTCTAATTATTTCTTGCATGAATAAGTTAAATGCTGCTGTGACTTTTAACTTAATTTTTCTTAAAAGAATAAGTTGTGTAAGCTGAAAAGGGGGGGGGGGGGAATTGTCAAGTTATCACAGGTCACCTTCTGGACTAAGCTTTCCAAAAGAATTTGATGTACATAGCCTGTGTCTGTGAGTTCTGTTGAAGAAGCACAAAAATATTTTGCAATTTTGTGTTAGATTTTGTTTATTGTTCCACCATTTGTCCACAAATCTTGAAGGTTGCGTTCAATAGGAGAAAACCAAGAAATTTAATCAGGCATACAATTGAGTGTGGAACAGTTACATTAATCAGCTCTTTTTTCTTTGAAATCAGGGCTTGGAAATGGTCGGGGAGAAGACTGGAATTTTGGTGGGAAAACCAGTTTTTTTCTTTTTTCGAAGTGGTTTATTTCCACTTGGGACGATCAGAATCCCCTATGAAAACACACTTCAATAATGCAGGAAGCTGTCAGATTAATTTCTCCATGTTTTGATGCTGTCGTCTGTAAAAAAGTGGTTGAACCAATATAATTATAGCAGAAACAAAGTTTTAAAGCCTCTCTATGATTTTAGAGGGCTCTTTCAGATATTTAAAAAAAATGAAAGAAAATTTTTTCAGGCAAATATTACCAAATTTTTAAAACCTAACTAAATTTGCAAGTATATCATTTTGTCATATAGTGTGTAAAATGAAAGTTAATGCATTTTAAACCTATGTAAGGTTTTATATTGTTTTTTTCCTCACCTGCCTGATATAAACTGTTAAGGGTTCTGCTGTATTATTAAAACTTAAATTTTTTTATCCTTGTGATACTTTTTTTTCATTCACTTCCATGTTACTTGGTTTTCTGGTTAATTTTTTGTTGCAAACAATACCTAATGTTGCTTTGTTTGAAATTATCTGTTTGATATCTTTAGTTGGAACTGTTGGCTCTAATTTAGTTAAGGTAGAATTAATGCATGTTGTTAAAATGAATAGTGCAGGCTGTCACAGCAGTATACAATTTTTTTTAAATTTCATGCAATAAGTTGGTGAAGTTTTTTAACTTTAACTCATAACTCTCATAAATTTTAAATTTCTAAAATATCAACAAAATTTGGAAGAAAGTTACACTAAATATTTATTTTTAAAGTTCACAATTTTGAAAATTTTATGCCTGCATTGAATATATTTTGCCTGTTTTATTTGCGTGGCAGTCCCTTCTGTTTCTACCCCCCCCCCCCAAAAAAAAATGTTTTTGTGATTTAAGAAAGTATTTCACAACAAGTTATGTCTATTGTTCCATTTAGGGGATTTTCAGTTCTGAATATTAATATGGAACATGAAAGAATACATAAAAAGAGATATATCCTAAAATTCAACTGACCCATGTTACCTATTTATAGGTAGCTCAAACCAGTGATGTTTCAATGTTAATGTTATTATTTTTTAGAATAGTTCTCTTCCATACCAGATGTTTCATCAGCATTTAAGCAATGTTGCTGAATGTTCTTTATAAATAAAAAATTGTGGAACATTGTGTAAAGATACAGTAGCTAAAAGTTTCCTATTGTTAGTTTTAATGTAGGAAACTTCATTTACAACAGGTACCAATACAGCAATATATCTGTTTAACAAAATAAATGTTCAGTCCTATTTTAATTCTCATTACAATTCTTGAGTTCCATTACAACAAAATTACGTTAGGACGAAAAAAATTGAGGTCCTTTTGAAGTTTGTTGTACGTTATTTCATTGTAATATTACCTTCAAAAATTAAAAGAAAATTACTGAAAATATTTTAATGGTTGATTTCAAATATTTGCATGTAAAAGTTTTTGCTAATTTGCTTGCTATGCTGTACCTCATATATATTTTGATCGAGTGAACTTAAGATTGGAGATTTGGTAAAAATGAAGTGTTTTTTTGAAGTAGTTTTAAATTAAATAGAACAAAATTGCACCCTCCCCCTTCTCCCGTACGTTTTATAGGTCATATTTTATAAACAACAACAACATAGAATAATAATAGTTTCATGTTTACTGTTTGATATGGTTAGATAATCTTGTAAGTTATTTTGTTCCATTGGAATTGACAACTGTGTGTTGATTTGTCCAGCAGTTTACTTATTTCTTGCATCTTCTTTTTGACGTAACATTTTGTCATGCAACAAAATGTTTGATCAAGTTATTTTTGTATATACTTTGTGTGATTTAAAAAATTGCCTCTAACAATTGCAACATTTTTATGAGAATAATTATTAGAAGTACAGTAGAACCTTTATCAAATTTGTAGCTTTTTAATAAACATTGAGTTTACACAGATAATTTTAAATTACGATAGCGAGAACGTGGCTAAAACTGTGAACCAAACATTCACTTTTTACTATGACTAAATTAACGGCTCCTGCATAGATTATATAATGATTTACTATAAAGCACCGCTATAATCATTAAGCATATAAAATACTTTATTCAAGCAATGCACATGTTTCAGCCAGAAGGCTGTGAACCATTTCATTGTTGAGAACTTGTGTGAAATATTGTTTGAAAAGAATCAGTTCAAGGTTTTTTTTTTTATGGAAATAATTCTTTTAATTTTGATATAAAAATTATTTTTTCCTTTTAATGAACAGAAAGTCTGCTTATTTAAGGATTTGCCCATGCTATAAGCCCTTTGGTCCCGTTTGGTCCAGATAAACGAGGTTGTAACATAAAATTATTTCATTTAATTTATATCAAGACAACTAATCTTGATTTTAAAAACATGATGCATAAAATTTGTAGATTTGCTTGAATGGGATTGCAAGTCTATTGCTGTGCTGTATCATGTTTTCTGAATGCATTTCTCTTTTTCAGGCCCCTTCAAAAAAGAGGAAGTTTAATGTTTTATCCAATGATATCCATGAATTCCAAGGTAATTATAATTTTCATATGATGAAATAATAATAGTGTGTAATTAAGTTCAATATAATACAGCTTCCAGGATTTGAAAATTTTGATCTAATCTAAATATTGCATCAATCGGCACTAACTAAAGTTATTAAATAGTAACTACATCCACAAATCAAATGTTCATTTAATTTGAAATCAATGTTTTCTTTCATTATTTATACATAAACGAAGCTTATGGCAGGTGCAATAAACTATATAAACTGAGTTGCTTATAAATTGTATTGTATTGCATTGTTATAAATTTTAATTTGGTTACTTTAGCATTAGCTGCTTTACTCATTTTTCTCTTGGTAGTTTTACAAAATTATATGATTCAGAAATAAAGATATGCTCAAGTCAGTGCACAACCTTAAGGCATTTTTCCTTTTTTCTGATCTACTTTTTTAGCCAGGCTCTTTTTATTTATATTAAAATGTTTACATCACTAATAATTTTAAGAATATAAAATAAAAATGGGATGTTAT
This sequence comes from Uloborus diversus, assembly GCF_026930045.1. Taxonomy (NCBI): domain Eukaryota; kingdom Metazoa; phylum Arthropoda; class Arachnida; order Araneae; family Uloboridae; genus Uloborus; species Uloborus diversus. Next base: position 4,378,144 of record NW_026557987.1, on the reverse strand, counting down.
ATTACATTATACTAGTGATGATATTAATATATCGTATAAAAATAATGTATGGCTAAATTGAATAATAAGTTAAATAATATTAATGTGTTAAAAACATATTTTTATTTTGTGAGTATCCTAGTTCAAAAAATATTGGATATACAGTAAAACCCCTCTAATGGGGGCACTAGCAGGACAAATTTTTTTGTCCGCAATAGAGGGGTGTCCGCAGGACAGGAGGTTAATAATGTTATTTGCCTTGGAATTGGGGAATGAAAAATTGTCTGCGTAAGAAAGGAGTCCACAGAGGTGAGGGGTGTACATCAGGAGGTGTTTTACTGTATATCGGTGAACCCTAATAGCTTCACTACACAGTCAGACTATCAAATTAAAAAATTTAATACTCAGTAGAACCTTGTTTTTGCATATCAAATTTTTAGCCTTTAAAAATATTTATGTTCACATAGATAATTTTAAATTATGATTGCAAGAATGACTTTTAGCGCTCCGAACATTATCTTTTAATTTTGATTGATTGCCAGAGTGCGGAACTCCCGCAACTTTGCTGTCCAAACTCCCGCAACTTTGCTGGCCATCCCTGTTGATCACCATTAATGGACATACATTAAAAAGATCATGAAATTTCTTGTCTCAGATTTTGCTATTTTTCATATTTCTTTTAAGAAAGCCAATATAAATGGAATGGCTTACGATGATTTTCAACTGCTATCGTATTATCAATGAACAGAATAATCTAGAAGCTTAGTCACAAACAAACAGGAACTTAAGAATAATTTTATTCTTTGGGTTTACTCAAACATCTTTTGGAATTTTGAGTTTATCTTCTTCTCCTAGTTGCACCAAGTAAAACTTATTTTTTAACCCCTTTTGCTTCGTAGCTGCACCAAAATGTTTTTGTCAGCAAAATTTGCTATTTTCAGACTTTATTTTTTCCTTTAGAGGCGTTAATACATATAACTATCAAGAGTACTTTTTTTTGAACACCGTTTAGTAAATCATTGATTTAAAAAAAGAATCTTGCCTATGTACCTGAAATTAAAAGATTTTACTTAAAAAAAGTTGGGCAATATCTCAAGAATAGTAAGATGCACATTAAGTGGGGCATTCTCTTTAGATGGTTCAAATAAATGTTTATCTAAAATGTTCAAGCAATGAGAGAAAAATATAAAAGTAAACTACTCACACTTCAATTTTAAAAATCCCTCTTGAAATTTTAATCTGAGTGTGTGGGGGGGGGGGGGGTCCCATCTTATTTTTTCCTGGTGTAAATCTTGGATTGTACAATAAAGTTTGAACCAAAATAGAGTGAACCCATTCGTTGTTGAGAAATAGGTGAAAAATTGTTAGATATTTTTTAATATCTTCGAAAATATCCAATATTTTGATATATATCCGATATTTTCACCTAGTACAAACTAAAGTCTTCAAAATAGTAAATGCATCCTCAAACCACTCTTTAATTTCTTATATTATAATTAAAATATGTAGACTTAAAATTAATGTTCCTTTTATTATTTATATCTAATATTTCAGCTTACGATTCTATCAATTTTAATGGAGGTAGTTTAGCATTAACTGTTTTTACTCATTTTTCTTCTGTTAGCTACTTTTACAGTTATATAATTAAAAAATAAATAATATTATTGATGTATTATACATTATAAAATATAGTGAATAACTTTTTGGTTATTTTTAATAATAAATTTTAAAAATTACTATGATTAACATACGTTTTATATTGGAAACACTATAGTTGAAAAAATAAATATTGGATATATATCATGATATATATTGACTGATATATATCAGTGAACCCTGATGTCTTGTAAACAATTCTATGCGATTGTGTTACAAAGCATGGTTTTTATTCGTAATGAATGGTAAGTCTACTTATTTAAGGATTTGCTTTGCTTAGTACTCAAATTATAGAATTTACGATCGTCCAGATTGATTGCCTTTGGCCACAAGGTAGTCTGAGGGATAAACAAAGTTGTACTGCAGTAAAAAGACAGGGTGATAGAATTTTGTCTTATAACAACCATTTTTTATTTAGTCTGCTTTATATTGTCTTCTACTTAAGAAGTAATAAGTAAAATTTGAAACCAAAAGGATATGCTAAGAAAGAAAATCGGAAAATGCTGTTTATTTAGAGACTAGAAAGTCACCCGTCAAGGTATGACGGGTGAAAATTGCTTCTGCATTTGAACAAAGCCATTGCCTGTTTGGTGATAGTTTGATAGTTGAAATTTTAACCCTAACTCCAGTGGGTTAACCCTAAACTCCTGTAGATAGCGTTCATAGTTGACCGCTTTTTCGTTTCTTCATTCCCTTAAAATGTCAGTCTTGCCAGTAAAACAGTTAAGTGAGTGGATCGAGTTCAGCCTTGTCACCCTAAAGCCTTTCCCTGCATGCTAAACATCACCAAAACATATTGTCAAATGATCATGCTGTGGCTCAAGTTTCATTGTTGAAACATGGGGGTTACTCAATCATTGGCTATTATATATAGGAGGATATGCTTCAAAATTACTGGTGTGTGTTCTTTTCTTTGAAACTTTTTTTTGCATCCTTTTTGCAGATTTTTTTTTTTTTTGCTTTTCATTTAGTTATTCATTAAGTTTCATTATTAGATAAATACAATTTTCTTATTAACAGACTTCAAAAAGGAGGCGGTTATCAGTTCATTCTTCATGTATGTTTTTTTTTTTTTTTTTCCAAGCATAGCTTCACATTTGGTGAACAGATTTTGTGTTTTAGAACAAAAAAATTTAGCTCATGATCTGATTAACCCAATGTATTTCCAAGCAATACATTGTGAATTTAGTAATTTTTGATCCAATGAAAATGTTTTGAATTGTCAGAGACTGAAATTACAAAGTTAGGAGACTCAGTCGAGGCTTGCTATTAGTGAGTTTGACTGTATTTGCTAAAATTTTTATATGCTTTTGAAAAAAGATAATTATATTGTTTATACCCCTGCCAGTATAAATGTCTGTTAACATTTTTTCAAATAACTTTTTCAGGTACGAAAGTTTTACTCTTGCCCAATGGTACAGTGCCATCTAACAATCACATAGTTAGCGTTGTCGAGTTGGTGAAGCCTCGAATTCAGCAGCTTGTAGAAGATGCTAATGTTGTAAGGAACTTTTTTCCCGCTCTTGTGTGAAATAAAATAATATTTTGTTGATTATACATACTAGATAATTATAACAGTATTAAGAAATTTGCTGTATTTAACAGGTTGAGAGCTGTCATTTGTTAATTTTGTGTTGAAATTTTGATTTTTAATGGATTAGTAAATTACATTTTTTAAATTTAATTTCATCACGCATTAAATTCAATTTGAGTCATGCACTGGTATTAAAACTCTGGTCTACTTATACCTATTATTAAAAAAAAAAACTACTGCCATAAAATGATAAGAGCTAAAAAGTTTCATTTTCATCTATTGTATGAAATATATTATGTTTAGAAATGTAAAATAATGTCTACAAAATTTTGAAAACTTTTTTAAAAAAAATCAAAAATCTAATTTTTTTTTCAAATCCAATTTTTTTATTTAAAAAAAATTCAAAAAAAAAAAAAAAATCGCAAACTAGAAACTGAAATATCTTTCTCTAAATTGGAACTGTGAATATTTCACCATGAGTTTTAACCCTTTTTTTAGTTTCTTAATATGCCAAATAAATTTAGTTTATCAGTTGAAGATGTAAATATTCTTATTTTTATTTAAATGCTTTTTGCTATACTCACTTTAATTTTTGCAGTTAAAAATGTGGATTCAATTTTTAATTCCAAGGATTGAAGATGGCAATAATTTTGGTGTTTCTATTCAGGTAATTCATTTATTTATACTTTCTCTGTAACTTTTTAACTTTCTCTGTAACTTTTTAAAGTTGTTGATTTGTACTGATTTTAAATAAAAATGAAAAGCGGTAAAAGTTAAAGAATCTTAAGAAAAATGATGCATTGTTAGAAGTTGTGGGCTTTGTTTTCAGGTATCTTCTGCTTTTTTGCAGATTCTATTTACTATTGAGAGAAAAAAATAAATTAGAAAGTGAGAATTAAATGGAGAAAAGATTCTTTCTGCTGCTTTGAATTTTGTTACGTTTAATACTCATTTATTAGAGCCTTTCAATATTTTAATTGTTCAAAATTGGTTTCATGTTAATATTTTAAAGCTTTCATAAAGCTCTTACAGATATTGAAAAAAGTACTAGGATCAAGTTCTTGTAATGGTAATTAAGGGGTTGTAAAGATATTAGAAATCTTGAGTGATTTAACAGTATTTCACATATAAAAACTATTAAAGCTGGAAATTTCAACGATCCCAGAAACAAATCTGAATTTTTAAATCTCATTGCATCCACTTCTGTAGCAGCCGCTCATCTTTTTTTGCGATGTGCTTTTGCGGCTTGGACATCACTCATTTTGAATTTATCATTATTTTGAACACTTCTGGTATTTTATATTCTGTAGTTGCGAACTTGTACGTTCTTGATTTTGCCACGCCCGCTCAAAAATGCAATTCAATTGAATCCGAGTTTGTTTCCATCACTCGTAAAAACTGTATTGTTAAATTTATCAGAGTATATCTGAATTTGTTGAATTTTTAGAAACTAAAGATCTCTAGTCAGGCACAGAAATAGGGGATTCTAATGCTCTAAAGTATTAGTCCCCAACATACGGCCCGCAAATCTAATCCATGCGACCCACTGCTATGTTCAATATCAAGAATCAAACACTATGTTTTAGAATTTCTGAACCTATTTATTTATATGCATTTGAAAAAAAAATAAGTAAACAAGTACAATTGAATAAAAAGAGATCACAACTAAATTTTTTTTTAAATAAATATCCGGTTTAGAAATATGAATTTACTAAAGAATGTGGCATTAGTTTAAGGCTCTTCTAAACCTCTCCGTAAAATCTTACTAAGCGAAATCGCAGAATCTGTGGCAACAAAAGAGGTGTTCTGGGAGGAATCATTTTATCTTTTATACTTTAGAAAAAATATGTTAGGGTTTTTTGACCCATAATTCCCTCGCCTGACCCTACTGCTGAAAACGTAAGTCTGTAAATAAAATATATTTTTAGCGTGCAAATTATAATTGTTATGAAGTATTTTGTCTGGGATGGATGAATACTGGTGCATAGCAGAATTGACAGACCATATGACTTGTTTCAAAAATTTTTAAATTTAAAACAAAAAACATAAATGAATAAATAAATAAAATAAAGAGTAAAAAAAAAGAAAAGTGAAATAAAGTTAAGTAAAAAAAAAAGGAAAGTAGAACAATGTAAAAAGAAAATCATTCAGGACTGAAATCACCAATATAAATAAATTCATTTAAATCATTGACGCCTTTATATTTTAACAATATTATTCTTCTGGTATAAAGTCAGGGGCCAATCCAGGATTTTTTTCTCGCTACCTATTTTTGTGAAAGTATTGCATCATTCTATTTTTGTGAAAGTTTTTTTTTTTTTATCAGCATTGTTTTTGTGAAATTTTAGAGGCATCCTAATTTTTGTAAAAGAAGTAGAATAAGCGAAATTTTAGTTCGAAAAGTGTAAATGTCATCTAGTATTATTTTTAACAGGTTTTGTTTTTTGGGGATGGGGGAGGGGAGCTAAAAACCTAAGAAGTACGAAAAATACCATCATAATTTCCGCTTAGTGGGCTATGTACTGTTTACAATATAGGAAATTATGAGAAAAACGGTTTCCCAAAACAGATGTTGAGAGATAGCGATAAATACACTTTGGCGAGAAACAGCTAAATATTAGTTAAAATGCTACAAAAAGATTTCTATTTAAGCTATTGTTCATATAAACCTGCTTAGAATTTTATTTTATGAGTAAATTTTGTTTTAAACAGAAATTAATTTTATATTTTAAAATGCGACTTTTTGTGAAATTTTTGATGTTTTTGTGAAGCTACTGATTTTATTACTTGATTTTTGTGAAAGTACCTATTTCAAAACAAGATTTTTGTGAAGGTACCGAAAAACGGTAGCGAAATCAGCCTGTATTGGGCCCTGAAAGTAGCACTACTTTTATTGAAATAATTTATTTCACATGGCTCAAAGTTACTCTTTCCGTCAGGATAACTTTGAATCAAGTGAAAAATGCCTTTAAAATCACACAATTGAGCATGTAATCTGAAACCTATGCCAATCTTAAAAACACGGATTAAATGTTATGTGTTAGCATTTTCGATACTAATTTCAAGAAAGAATTAAAAAATAGGTAAATTAATAAAAGTTTATGAAATAACTTTGGAAAGTTGTCAAATAGAATTCGAAAAAGAAAAAAATAAATAAAAAATGTGCGTTTGATTCGATGTAGTAAACGAAGTCGGATAAAATTCAAAATTTTGCCGAGACTATGTTGCGAGCCTCAAATGATCAGATCTGCTTTTTTTTTCTTTCATCCAAAATATATAATGTATCAATTTTTTTTTCATCTAAAATATATAATTTTTTTCCCATTAATTTTTCATTACATAAAGGATTTCAAGCTAATAGAAACTTCAAAAAAAAAAAAAGTTTGAATAAAACAACATTACTTTCCGATTCCCCAAATCAAAGCTTTTATCTCATCTCGATTCGCATTTCTTTGAGTGTTTACATTTTTGTCAGCATTTTCGACCTCCAAAAAAGAACTTGTTTGGTAAAGACTTGTTTGGTGAAACCGCAGAACGACAAAGGGTGAAGGGTCATTTGAGAGATCCAGTAATTTATTGCCTGTCCTGTCACTTTAGGTGGAGGGGAGAAGAGAGTCCCTCAAAGTAGAACGAAATGGGTGTGGTCCGGTAGAAGGCGTTATTTCGACAGTTTTTCGAAAACAGGGCTTTACTAAGTGGAGAATATCAAACGAACAAATAGTCTCAGAAACAAACTTAAAATATGTTTTTAAAGGGAAATGTTCAATCTCCTGCGCCCCTTTTTCAGTTTTTCCACATCATTTTTAAAACGTGGGAAAATAGTCATTTAAAGTTTTAAAATGTTATAAAAAATGTTTCAAAATCACCACAGAAAAGACCAAGAAGCGCATTGCTAGTTCTGTGTCATAGCCATCGTTTAAAATAAACCGTATGAAAATATTCCAATAATTTTTCGTGTTATACTTGGAATTGGTAGCAGATTTTCCCGTAGAGAAAGTATTAGCGTCGAAAAACAAGATGGACGGTATCGAAGAGCCTTAAAGAAGCAAAGTATTGTCAAGTTATGAGAATGATTAAATCTACTGTTGAGAACACTAAAAGGCAACCTTTGAAGCAAATTGATTGAAACTTAGTAAGGACTTATTCAATCTTTTCCCCATTCATTATCATTTTGCCTGTCAAAAAAAAAAAAAAAAAAAGCATTTAAGCATCATGATATTCCATTCACTGTTTTTTTACTTTACTTAAATTTATATGATGTAGAGAAATAGGAATAGTTTAATTTTTTAGGTGTACACTGATATTTTTTCAATCACAAGTAACTGTTTCGATGAGGCATTGACATTGAAGTAATGCTCATTTCCAAAAATTGGCAAATTTAAAAATAAAAGTACTATTACAACAATTCTTTTCATGCAACAAAGTCACAAACATAAAGTCTTGGAAAAGTCATGGTTTTTTTTTATTATCCGAACAGAGTATGAACCCTGAATCTTGCAAACATATTTTTAAGTTTGCATTAAATTTTACAAAAAATTATACTTTAATACATGTTTATTTATTGACAAATGCGCATAAATTGGTTATAAGGTCACTTTTTTAAAGTCCCCGAGGGTGACCTCACATCAAAGTCAGACTGATTTTTAAATGCTTTTAGGAAGATACTCTCGGTGAAATCAGGACCGTCGAAAGCGAAGCAGCGGCATACTTCGACCAAATATCACGCTATTTCCTGACGAGGGGGAAAATCGTTTCCAAAGTGGCAAAATATCCACATGTTGTAAGTATTTAGTGTTCAAATGATGTTCATTTCCTGCTGTTCAACTTTTTTTGTTATTTATTTACTATTGTTCATGTTCTGCCAGGATGATTTTCGAAGAACTGTGCAGGAATTAGACGAGAAAGAATTCCTCAGCATGCGCCTTATCATTTGTGAACTGAGAAATCATTATGTAAGTGTTCAGTATTTTTATTTTTAATTTGAATTGACAATCATGAAATTAGTTGTTAATCTGTCTGTAAGTACAAAACTTTTCTTAACATATCGCTCGTTTAGAAAAAGAGTGCCACACTACGAAATTAATTTTTTTTCTTTTTTTGCTTAAAGCATACTTGCCAACTCTACTGTTTTTAACGGGAGACTCCCGTTTTTTGCTTCCATCTCCCGATTTTCCGGTTTTTACGATTTTCTCCAGTTTTTGCACTTTTTTCAATCAATCATTAAAAAGTTTCACTTTCTTCTCAATAGATGGCGCCCTTTTCTTCTCTACAAATGTCAGGGAATAAGAATTTTTCCAATTAATAACTCATTTTGTTAAAATTAATTTTTTGGAAGCTTACCAACGAAACACGTGCTTTGCCGAAAATTGCAGCAGATTTCAATCCTTTTGCATCTTGGAAATATTTCAATTATTTTGGAAGTTTGAAGCTATTTTAACATGAGCTACCCTATACTTACTTAATTTATATTTTATTTTAATTATATTTTGATTTTTTTTTCGGATTTTAGTAATTAAATTTTTGTAGCTACTTTTTTTGTAGAGACTGGGGAATGTATGAAACTTTAAGCAAATTCACTCCTTGTTTTTTGGTTTTTCCTTTGCAGTACATTTTTCTTGCTGCTACCAATTAGCTTACAGCTGTGAAAAATCCCCATTGCACTTTAAATTTAGTATTCAAGTTATTTAAAAGCATAATTTAATAATTCTGTTGCGAATATATGTCGCTGGTTAATCACCTATATACAGTTGGCTCTCTGTTTAACGACGCTCTATTTAACGACTTTCTCTATTTAACGACGGCTTTTCACGGTCCCAGATGGCCCACTGTAGTGTTAAAAGCATTCTACTTAAGGACGATTTTCTGTGGTCCCTTGAAAGTCGTTAAACAGAGAGCCAACTGTACCTCTAGTGGAATCTCCTGTTTTTTTTTCTTTGAAGGTAGGCAAGTATGTTAAGGCCTTCAAATGACATTATTTTCTTTGGAAAATAATGACAGATTTTTTTTTTCTGATATTAACCGCTGGAGAGCATAGAGAACTTACTTTCGTAATATAAATTGCCTGAAGAGTTCAACTTCGAGTGCTTCTCCTGTAAAATTTCATTTCTTTGTATTGTTGCACTCTTCTTTCAAATAGACGATATGTATTTTAATTTGAGAAAAGAAATTTAATGTTACATTTTCAGTTCTTTTTTTTTTCTGTCTTTCCATACTTTGTTTTTTGAAGCCATATTATTTTACAAATGAAACTCAAAGACATATATAAGAAATCACCCATTTTGAAGCAAACATTTGCATAGCTGCCATTTCTCCCCATTCTTTCGTGACATTCCCGAATTTTGGTCCCTAATGAAGCAAATATCTCCCGAATTTCCTTCAAAACAGTGAAATTCCCTCAAAAAAGGATTTTTCAGTGACTAGAATTTATCCCTATAGTGAAACAATTACAATGGGGTTGTTTCCTTCAGTCAAAAGTCATACTTTTAGTGGGTGAAATTGATAAAATAAGCGAAAAAAATAACATGGACCCAGAAAATACTTTTATTCAACAGTTATTTTTTAATTAATTTTTTTAAATGTCCGATTTTTCAAACAAGGCGTGGTCTTGATGACGTCACAAATAATGACCTTTGGCCCATCTTTCCACCGCGTTTCCATGTTATGATAATCAAGAAGCAAATTAAAATTGCGCTCAACACTTGCTATCGACCCTATTGTTGCCAATACACGTGAGTCAAGATGCAAATTAAATATTTTGCTCTGTGAATGGCAACACGAAATGGCATTTAATCATTTGTGATGTCATCCGAAGAAGCTTAAACAATGAAAGCGCACCGATTTAAGTAATTTTTTTTTAATGTGAAACTTAAATCCTATGTTTTTAAGCATGCTCTTTCAGAAAAAAATACTTTTAAAATTTTGGAAACGACCCCATTGCAAAAACTAAGGGTCATTTTTAATTCATGAAATGAAAAGATGCGTTTTCAGTCTTTTTAAAATTATGTTTCCTAAAAAATGGAGTGAAATGCTCCTGATTTTCTCTGAATTTTCTTAATGTTTATTTACTGCATGCCATGTTTATTATCACTTGTAAAAGAAAAGAAACTTATGCCTCTTTTAAAATAGTTTGCAACCATAATTTTTTTTCTTCCAAAAAGTAATACAGGGTCTGGGCTAAGCATTCGCCACCACACCAAATGTGATAAAATCATAAATTCGGCGGAAAAGATTGGGCAAAAATAGTGCAAGCAAAAAATTCTCGGCAATTTAAAAAAAAAAAAAAAATCCGCTAAATCCTCATAATTATTAGAAATTTTGCAAGAAAAAAAAATGCTAACACTAAATTGGAATCAATTATTAAGTGTTTATAAGTGTATGCTGCATGTTTAAGACACAAGCACTTGCATTGTGTGATTTATAAAATTATTACTTTGTTTTTTGATTGAAGTGTTGTTAAAAAAATACATATATATTAATGACAAAGCGCATTTCAAATCCGTTAAAATTAAGTTTTTGGCAAAGTCTTTTAAAATTTAGTGGTTGGCTAGCGATTTGAAATCCCTAGCAGAGGCCCTGATAATGGTAATTTCTATTTCTGGATTTGAAATCCTGCCAGTTTTCCGAATCCTAAATTTCCGGAACCATATGGGCCTAATTAAAAAAGTCCCTTTTAATTTTCTCAATTAATTTATTCATGCCAAATCTGACGAATTTCACACATAAGTTAGTATATGTGCAGAAGTGTTATTGATGTTATTTTTATGATTTGAACAATACAGTATAGGGTAATGTGGGGCACCACCTGTCCCCATAAAAATTTTAAACATGCAGTAGCTCATGTAGTCTATTCCAGCCAGGAAAAAGTTACTCCTGAAAAATCAAAGCAATTTTGGAAAAATGATACTCATATTGAAATATTTGTCAAAAATTATTTTTGTTATTTTAAAACGATAAAAGTTCTTGTTATTTACATTTTAACTCTTGAGACCTACTAATATTTGTGTATTTATTTAGTTATTTTTTCGCTTATTTATATTTTAAAAGTTTTGCACTATCAGTCAAGTGCATGAGGGGGGGGGGTGGACAAAGGGAAATAGCAAGGACGGATACAAGGGAGGGGCGATCGCCCCTCCCTTGAGGGATCTTGCACCGCACTTTTTCCGAATTGCAGTCCTAAAACTCAAATGTACCGTATTTTCCTGCGTATAATCCGCGGATTATCTGCTAAAAAAGGCAAAGTTTATGAGGTGCGGATTATGCGCAGCCGCGGATTATCTGTGATTTTTTTTTTCGCTTAACACCAACGCATTGAACCTCAATATTTTTACAGTAGGATTCACCGATCGAGATCGTACGCCGACCGAATGTTGTTTATTTTACGAAGCAAGCATGTTCTTCATCGCTGCCTCCCTGTTTGTTGGTTATTTTACGTTGCTTGAATGTTCCTCTTGGCGATTCAGGTCACGTAAAATACGCAACATTACAGTGAAATAGGTAGCCATTATCAAAAGATTAGACCGTTTGCTCCTTTGTATTGACTCTTTGTCTTCAAGTAACTAGCGTACTATGATCAAGATTTCAAGAAGAAATCAAATTTTAGATTATATTCCAGATTAATTTTGACTATGCCTTCAAAGTAATTACTTTTTCACGTTTTTAGTTTAGTTGCTCAATTGGTATGTTAAATTCAAACTTTATCTTTTTACATTGTATTATCCGCGGATTATACGCCGCCGCGGATTATACGAAGCTTTTTTTTCTTCAGACCAATTTTAGGACCTACGGATTATAGGCCGCCCGCGGATAATACGCAGGAAAATACGGTAAGTCATCTTTGATGACGCGGAGGAAAGTGATGGGGTTCGAAAAATTTCGGTAACTGAAGTTTCAAAGAGGCAAATTTAGACGATATTTGCCAATGTTAGTAAGAGCAGTTTGGAGGCCTTCCTCCTGGTATTTTGCGAAACTTAAATCTTGAAGAAGCGACTGTTCTCGCCACAATTAGTGTTGGGGGAAGAATGGATTCAAGAACTCTCCTTCGAAACTGTTTTCGAAGGAGAGTTCTCGAATTTTTTCGAAATTGAAGTTCCTTAAAGAAAAATTTTCGACGACCTTCGATAATGTTAGGGTGAGGGAGAGATTTTCAAAACATTCCCCCATAATTATTACGAAATTGAAGTTCTAGCACGCAATTTTTGAATACATCTTTCAACAGAAAAGGGCAGGGCTAGGTTTTAGGGAATTCTTTGCCTAAATGGCTGTATCTCTACATTTCAATTGTTTTAGATAAAAATGCATTGACAGCTGCTCCACCTGCCTCTCAAGCATAGATAAAACTTATACTTAAAAAGAAGTAAAATAAAAAATCAATCGCCCTCTCCTTGAAAATTTTCTGGATCCGTCCTTGGGAAATAGTTCCTTTCCTTTATTCAATTATTTATTGAATCACTTATGTATTTATTTATTAATGCATTCATTTGTATTGCATCATTTAATAATTCACTTATTTATTCCTTCATTCACTTATTTTTTTATTCATTCACTATTATTTCTTGTTTGTTAATTCATTTATTTTTTCATTATCTTTTTATTTATCCCCTCATCCTTTTATTTCATCATTCATTTGATCAAAAATATTTTTTATAATGAAATAGAAAATAGATTGTAAAAAAGCAGTCAAAAACTTTGTACTGTGGAATGAGTAGAAAATGACAACAACGTGCATAAAGTACAAATAGAGTAAAAAATAGAATTAAAAACTCAGCAAACAGCTGTTTCGGGGTTGTCATATGCAAGCCCCTTCATCAGTGCAAAAAAGAAGAACGAAAAATCCACACAATATAGACCGAACGACAAATGGACAAAAAACGGAAGGAAGCAAAGTTTTATCATAAAATATATTGTTCTTTCTTAATGTACTGTCATTTTCCAAACTAATTTCCAATTTGTTCATTTTGAAAAAAAAAAAGCTAAGATATCTTAACTATTTCATTTTGCTGCACATTCCTTTGTTTGTACGAGTAATAAACAAAGATAGGGTGCTCTTAACTGCTTCATTTTACATTTCAGATTGCAGCAGAAATCCTGCGAATGTTTTTATTAGTGGCAGTCAATAAATAACGAGAGGAAGATTTTAAACAACAGAATTTATTCGACAGTCTTCACAAATACTGACCCAAATTATTTTAACACTTATCCCATTGGGAAATTAGTCACATAATTCCGTGACAAAAAATTCATGTGGGAAATCTTGAAAAAAACTCCATTATGGGCCAGATCTATCCCTCCCCATGTGGTCCCACATCTTTGGGGAACTCAAGAAGGCACTTAGGGGGCAACGATTTCATTTGGACGATGAAGTAAAGCAGTGCATGCGTCATTGGTGCTAGTAGAAGCCAAAGCACTTTTATGAGCACGGAATTATGCGTCCCATTTCCCAGTGGGATAAGTGTTTAAACAATTTCAGTCAGTATTTTTGAAGAATGTCGAACAAAATCTGTTTTAGAGCTTCTGTCTCGTCAAGCCAATAAGATGCTTGGGTTTATCAATAGATCTATTTCAAATAAATCTAAAGAAGTTCATCTGCCCTTATATAGAAGTTTGGTAAGACCTCATTTGGAGTATGCTGTTCAGTTTTGGTCTCCTTATCTTAAGAAAGACATTAATGCATTGGAAAGGGTTTAAAGGCGGGCTACAAGGCTAATAAATGGACTTTCCCACTTAGATTATGATTCCAGGCTTAGAAGGCTAAAAATGTACAGTCTTGAGCAAAGAAGAGACCGAGGGGACATGATTCAGTTGTTGAAATTTATTAAGATGAAAGATGTTACGGGGCTGAAGTTTAGCACTGAAAACAGGACAAGGGGTCATTGTTTTAAGCTATTTAAATCTCAGTCTAACATGGATGTTAGGAAAAATGATTATTTTAGCAGGGTAGTGGAACCTCGGAACAGCTTACCGGAAGAGGTGGTAATGAGCAAGGGAGTAGACAGTTTTAAGAGGGCCATTGATCTTCACTGGGGATTGTAAATTGACTAGGACCAGTCTAGCTGGGCCCAGAGCCTGTTGCTGGTCGTCACTTTTGTATTTATTGACTGACCCTAATATTTCAAATGGATTAAAACTCGGTTCATTTGATTTGCAGGCCACCCTGCACGACATGATAACGAAGAACTTGGAGAAAATCAAGAAGCCGAGGACATCGAACGCAGACACCATGTACTGATGGGATGGGAGGCCTCAAACAGAAGATCGCATGACGCCAGAGACTCGATCCCCTTGGGTGCGAAAGTTCACGTCTCAGATTGAACCCACGGGCTGCTCCTCGCTCTTGATGATATTTTATTTATTAGCAACGAATTAGGTGTACATAAGTTTTTAAAGTGTTGAAATTTCATTCTCTTAGGGGGGTTTCTTCAGTGCTTACCTCATGCCTTTTGTTTGAGACTGTATTTTTTTTTTTTTTTTTCCGTTTCAATAAAAAGAATTTTTAAAGAAAGTGGTCTTTTTTTGGTTGTTGTGTGTCAGCTAATCTGGCAGTTTGGGTGCGCTGCTTCACTTTTCCAACAGTACTGTTACAAGTTCTGTAAATAGTAATTGTTGTAGTAACGTAACCTGTAAATAGTTTCCCGTAGTGAATATACAGCCCCTATACATTGGGCTGAAGTATACGAACCCCTATTTTTCATTGATAAAATTTGCGAAGGAAGAGAAATAAAATAACGGTCTACGATTTTCGAGAAGCATTTGGAATCTTGTGGAATATTTGAGAGCTCTCTTTTCGGTGTGTATAAAAGCCGTTAAGCAGGATAAAAAGTTAGTTTCGATTGAGAATTTGTACTGAGAGTGTATTAGCTCTGTTTATTGCGAGGCGTTTCGCTGTGTTTTTCGTATTTGGAAGTAAATACGTGTGTAACCGTTGAGTTTACGGTGTTGAGAGATATTTGCTTAATTGCTGATGATTAATTTAGCAGTTGTTGACGATCTTTCCTGTACATAGTGTAAATAAAGTTCCTGTATTTTTCTCACAAACTGTGTCGTCCTTTCAAGAAAGTGGAAGTCGCACCGGATCCGTTACAGTACCATAATTTGATGTGAAGTCCGACTTCTCTACAGTACACACATGCCATAAGGACCCGTTTATACGGTATGCACAACAATACACATTCACACAAAGAAAAGACAAGGACAGGAAAGAGAAAGTACGTCCATGCCCGAGCCGGGATTTGGACCCGGACCTTCCTGTCGCAGTCGGACTGCTCTGACTACAGGGTTCGTACTCCCTTGAAAAACCCTGAAAAGTGCTTGAATAAAAAGTTCATTTTCAAGTGCTTGAAAGCCTTGAAAAAGTTTCTAGTGCTTAAATTATTTCAAAAATCATCGGTTTGTGCTTAAAACTTTTAAGAACGTATTTCACTAATACAATTTTCTGAACATGTGATCGATTTGCAACGTCGCTAAAAATTGCTTCCGTGTTTTTAATTTCAATCCTTTTGCATCTTGTAAATAGCATCTTGTAAAAGTTTTTTACTATCAGAAACTATTCTGATATATTATCACAGATTAGTTTAATTTTTGTTTAATTTCGATATTTAAAAAAGAAATTTTTCTGTAAACCATGACAACATTGAACTTACCGATATTTTGTGGAAAATTGCTCTTGTGTTTGAAATTTCAATCTTTTTGCATCCTGCAAATATTTAGATGTTTTGGCCAATCGAATATTAATTTCACTTATGCTACCTCAGATTAGCATATTTTATGTTTAATTTTAGTAAAAAATAATTAAATTTATTCTACGGAAACCACGTCAACGTTGAACTTACTCGGACTTCAAGAAAAATTGCTTCTCGTTTTTGAAATTTCAATCTTATTGCATCCTGCAGATATTTAAATATTTTGGCTAATCAGATGTTATTTTCACCTATTCTACCTTAGATTAGCATATTTTATGTTTAATTTTTGTAAAAAATAAATTTATGGGAAACATGCCTACATTGAACTTAATTCGCAAAAATTTGCTTCCATTGTTTGAAATTTTAACCCTTTTACATCTTGTAAATATTTTATATTTTTGGCAATTAGAAATTATTTTGACACATGCTATATCAGAATAGCTTGTTTAATATTTTTTTTTTAACAGCCAAAAAGTTAATTACTTTTGCTTTGTTTAATTACATACAGCAAACTCCCAATTATCTGCGGGTCTTTTCACTTTTTTTTAAAACTTATGATTGAGTTATTGTTAGATTTTATGCATTCCTTTTTCATATTCAATATTAATAAATGCAATGTAGCAATGTTTTTACTTAGAATTTAAATGTGTGCGAGAGGGATCTTAATATTTTTTGGCTATTGAATACACAAAGTGTTGTGTTTTACTTATTAATTCGGATTATCCTCGGTTTTCGCTTATCTGCGGTTACCGTGCTACCCTATTCCGCGGATAATTGGAAGTTTACTGTATATGCTTATTTAATTTTGCAATTTTGATTTTTATTATCATTAGCTAATTTTTGGTTATTACAGATTTTTGAAAAAAAAAATTTAATTTAAGCACTTGAGCACCTAACATTTTAGCTTAAATTTTGTATTTTAAAAAATTGAATTATAATTTTATAAATTTGAATTTATAAGTATGTTATTTTCTTTGTCTGCTAAAATAATTAAGTTATGTAACAAGGATGATTGTGTTTTTGTTATTCACTGGAAATCCGGTAGTATTCATTTTGCTTTCACCTCCCAACTTTCAATTTTTCCCTTTTACCTCAAATGTTCAAAATTACTATTGTTGGGTTGTGGTCACTTGGAACAGCTTACAAGAAAAGGCTGTTATCAGCAAAGGGGTAGATAGCTTAAGGAGGGTCATTGATCTTCATTGGGATCTCATACATTGACAAGGACCAGCCTAGAGCCCCTATAGTAGGGCCTTAGATAGGCCCTGTGTCTGTTGCTGGTTATCAACAGGCACTAGGCCTGGTATTTATATGCACAATATTTTGATTTAAATTATTTTATCATAAAAAATGAATTGTATGTATATCACAAAAGTAATTGTTATACATATGTATATTTAAGTAATATGGGTCTTGGTTTTAAAAATTACTCCTCCTCCCTCCTCTCTTTGAAACTTATAGGTGATTTTTTATGAAATCACAATCGCACCTGAATATTATCGCTTCTCGAAATTTAAATTCTAGTTTCAACAATAACCCATTTGTTCCCAAAATAAAACTATTTTTGTCATAATGTATGTCAACTTGTGAAACTTTTGGAGATATGGCTCTATTAGTGATGTGGATCGGGTAAATACCCAGTGGGAAGGTAAATATTTTTTGGGTATTTACCCAAGGCCTGGGTAAATACCCAAAAACTGGATATTTTACAAAAAATGCAAAAAAGTAAATGGGATTTTAAAAAAAAAATCTAAATATGAAATAATTGGTAAAACTGATATATACATATGTGTTACACAGTTTATAATATTTTTTATTGGAGGACTTGATGAAATTATGAAAGAAACATATCGTGAACTAAAGAATCTTTCTTTTCAATGTCATAATTGGAGAAGTATAAGCAATTCATTATGAACTTCAGGATTTCAAAATCACAGTCTAGGTTAGTCAAATCCAAAATGAAAAAAAAGGAAGCATGAGGGATGTTTGGAAGAATAAACTGAGAAGTTATTAAGACACACTATGGTGTTATTTATTTTATTGATATTTAAGTGATAACATGGAAAATATAGAAACAGTTTTCACATTAATAAATTAATAAGCAAAAAAAAAAAACCAAAATATTCTTTTCTGTTGCCTTGCTCATTTGCATTTGCTCCCCTGTAAGGTAGGAAGGTAAATATTTTTTTGGGTATTTATCCGTAGGCACGGTAAATCCCCTAGTAATTGCACATTTTGCAAAAAAATTTTAGGTAGTATTAAAAGGTGACTATTTTCTTTAAACATAAACCCTAAAATAAAAGATTAAAATTTTTTTTAATATTTATGTATATTATGTGTGTGTGTGATACAGAATACATCTGAACAATTGAACAAAGTTTGGAGGAAATTTCTGCATAAGATATAGGTAAATAAATATTAATAATAAATTGAGAGACATTTCGTTACATTTTGATGTCATGCAGGGACATATTACTGGGTTATAAAAGACTAGGACCTTAAAAAATGGATGTTTGCTTTTTTTTTGTAACCAGTTAAGCTTTTTACTTTTTGTAGAATGGCTTTTCATATCTGAAATTTGGCTATCAACATTGATTAGGCATATCCAACACATTTAATGTGAATATCATATTAGATTGCTAAGCTGTTTCACACAATAATTCTTTAAATATGTGATCAAAATACAATTTTTGGACAAAAATTTATTGTTTTGTGTATGGTTAGTTGTATATATACATAGTGGAATACATACAGAAAAGTATTTTAGTTGAATATAAATTTTTGAAATAAATACCCGGGTATTTACCCATTTTGGGTATTTACCCCTAAAAATAAATACCCGGGTATTTTACATCACTAGGCTCTATGAATCTGAGCTTGCACATTTATTAACTACTAGCATTCCCGTACCCGGCATTGCTCGGGTAATGGAATTAGCAGGGGTTAACAGTGCTTGGTGAACCTAGTTTCGAAAATTCCCTATAATAATTACTTATTACCTATAATTTTTTTCTCATTTTGGGAGGATCCCGGGGCCCCTGGACTCCTTATATATATGCCCTTGTCCTTAACCGATCTTTAACTGTTATTAACGATCCTTTTAAAGTATTAGTAAAGTATGGATTATCTTTGCAATCACAGGCCATCCACATTTTATTGTTATACCTATGTTTAAGCAAAAATTTCTTCGTATACAGCATTTTTCGTTTTTTTTTCTGGTGCTAAAATTATTAAGCTGCTTGATGGAGCGAGCTACATAAAATTGGCCGTGCAAAAAAAAGTCTTATCTTAAATCAATCCCTGCTACTTTTAATGTCTGTCCTTGTGACTTATTAATGGTTATTTCAAAGCAAACTTTTACAGGAAACTGCACTCTTCTAAATTCAAAAGGATAGTCCACCTGTGATAATGTTCTTGAAAACTTCGTTTCTAGTGTTGAAAAAATGAAAGCAAAAGACAGAATTATTTGACTTGAGAAAAGCCTCAAATAATCACGTGAGAAACAAAAACAATATCAAAATTAAAATTCGCTATCGACCAAAAGTTGAGATGAAGTACTGAATAATGATTTGAATGGAGGAAAGCCTCCGAAAATAAGGGATTTAAATTTCAATGACAGGTGTTAATTTCACAGAAATTAAGGGGTTTTAATTAATTTCTCCTAAACTAATTGATGTTTCGAAAAATCCTTTCTTAGTGGATACTTTCGTAATCATGTGGACATGCCTGCCAAATTTCAAGTCTGAGGCTTCAGCGGTATTGGCTGTGCGTTGATATATATATATATATATATATATATATATATATATATATATATATATATATATATATATATATATGTTATCTCAGGACATTAATTTTTATATATTAAAATTACAAGTTATTATTCAGTAAAAGCAGGCTCAAGTTTACGTTCAGAGTATGTATCACTTCTTAAGCAGCTTTTGCAAATTTTGAGGTGTGGAGACTGAACTGGGGACTTTCATAAAATGTTTTCTTTCTTACTAATTACTTGAGGACAGGTGAAATGCCTTATTGTCTGTACAAGCAATGCATACATACGAGTAATTGCTTTATACTTTGAATCGGTGGCGCACAGGAATTTTACATGGGGTGGGTCCAAGGCCAAGAGCCTCATTCTCATATCATACCCCAATATATGCCGTCAAACATATTGGCTTAATTTTATCGATTATCGGGAACGAAAAACAGTAAAAATAAATTATTGAAATTAAATTAGCATTTTTAAATGAAAATACTTAAATAACCAGAGAGCAAACTAATGTATGCTTTTATTTTTCTCATATTTGAAAAATGGATTCAAGTTCATAGAATCTCATTTTAATCTGTAATTACAAAACTGAAAACATGGTTATTGCAGTGTATTCATTTATAATCACCGTTCCGCTTCTTACAAGCAATTCGTTATAGGAAAAGTGCACAACATTTAAAAAAATATTTTAACATGAGGATTTTATTTTTTCACATATTACAACTGAAAGTATTGTTACCTTTGTTTGAAATTATGCTATGTACGAAATAAATAGAATCATAATCAATCGGGGGGGGGGGGAATCAAGACCTATGGGAGGGGTCCGGACCCCCCCCCCCCCCCCCCCCCTTGTGTGCGCCACTGCTTTGAATACTTATAAATAATTTGAAAACCTCTTATATTTTTGAACTTATTAGTTCAACCGGAAGTTACCTTCTGGGTGGTGTTTTTGGTTCTAACTGGTCCTTAAATGTTAAATAAAAGTAACATCAATGTTTAAGTAAGGTTTTCTATTCTCGCGCCTTTAACTGTAACCACAGATGACAATCTTGGAAAGGCTTATGCTGTGGCACGCACTACAGAGAATGGAATTTCATTCCATATCTTTAGTAGTAAATTTTTAAATTTAATTGTAGACATTGGTCATAGGTTTTTCAATTTATTCTCCATACATCCCCATATGCAATAGTCCAGTGGATTGAGATCAGGACTGGATGCAAGCATGGAAATAAAGGATGGAAAATTCTGTTTTCACCAATGTTGAACAATCTTTGTTTCGTGGGTGGGTGCCGAATCTTGCTGAAATGTGAATGAATCCTTTTAGATAATTTTTGGACATCTTTAATCATGTGAGATTTCAATAATTTTTCTAAATAATAATTTCTGTCAACTTTTACACCTTAATCAATAAAAGAAGGGGCAGTTTTCCTCTCTTGCTTATAGCACCCCAAACCATTACTGAAAATGGTTTCTGGAACGTCTTTTAGTTGAACTGATATTCTACATTGATGTTGCATGAATCCGGTTATTTTTCCAATTATGAGATGCTTGTTGAAAAAATAATTTCTCATTCGAAAAAGTTATCTCATTAGCAGCGTGTGTTTTCAGCAGCTCTTTGCACTTTCTTCTTCTTTCAACTTGATTTTTTTCTGTTAATCCATGGACTGTCATTTTCTTGTTAGCTTTTAATTAACACGCTTTTATTAGCTTCACCTGTATGTATGTATCTTGTATACTTCCTACGATCCGACTCTTTTGAAATTTGGCACGCGATCTCAGACCCGATGACAATGCAATATTCTATAATCAAATTAATTAACTCTTTTAATTTTCAGTTTCCTCCAATTTTAATCAATATTTTGGCATAAATCCAACAATGTGAAAAAGGAAAAATTTTTAAAAATGCATTAAAAAATGCTCGCAAAAATTACTTAAAAATATCTACAAAAACCTTTAATTTTTCTGCATCAGACAAAATTTGTTCCAATGTTCCAAGGTAGTTGGAACATGAAATATAATTGTTTTTAACTCATTTCATGCCAAACTTTAGGTGAGCCTTCAATTGGAAATTCATTGCTGATCAGACCATTGTTGAACAAACTTTTATTCAAATGCATCTCAAATTTTCAAAGTAATATAAATATGATTTCCGCAAACATACATCGATGACTCACAGTAGCTTCCCATCGGGGTGCCCTTGTCCTAACTTTAAGATATTACCTCGCACTCGTTTTATAAATAATTTCGTCGCCTGATCATTCTCCAACATAAGACTAAAAAACAGAAAAATAAAATAATAGTTTAAAAAACTAAAAAAACACGCTTTCGTAGCAAAATGAACTAAAAAGTGAAATAATCTTTGGATGATAGTAGTTACCAATCACTTAATTTTAATGCAATACAAAAAAGCGTGGGGGGCTTCTTATCAGTTGTCTTGAATTTCTTCCATTTGTTGTCCAAGCAAAAAATGTAAATAGACCACACCCGACGCTTTTTTGTATTCCATTAAAATTAAGTGATTGGTCAACTACTATCATCCAAAGATTATTTTTCACTTTTTAGTTCATTTTGCTACGAAAGCGTGTTTTTTTAGTTTTTTAAACTATTATTTTATTTTAAATCCTGTTTTATGATGATTCCAGCCATATTTTTTGACAACTTTAGGTCTCTTGAAATTTTTCTGGCAGATTGTGCAGGATTTCTTCGAATTCGTTCGCGGACCTTTTTATTAAGTTTTTCGTTCATACACAATGTTTTCTTCCACCACTATGCCTTAATTCTGCACTACCTGTTTCTTTAAACCGTTTTAAAGTTCTTTCAATTAATCTCTTTGACACATTTAAATACTTCAATTTTTTAAAAATTTCACCATGCCGCTTACCTTTTAAATGCAATTCGAGAATCGAAAGTCATTTAGCATCCATCTTTATAATGCAAAGAATAAAACGGATTTTAGTTAAAAAAATCATCTGCGCTATTGCTCATAGAATTAAACTAAAACTATTAAGTGTTGCCAACACTAAAGAACATCTTGAATGCAAATTATGCAAATGAATTTTGCCGTCAGTTATTTGTGGGCACCCGTAAAATTCGCAACTCCAGCGCTCGAATACGCTACCTTGCGGTGATTTACAAAATTGCGAAAAAACTAAAACATTGCTACGTTGCGTTCCATGTATGTCTGTTGACGTAAAGGCAGTTTGTTAGGAGTATTTATTAACGCATTCGATGTGTCTTAGATTGCTTTCAGTAACATAAATTGCTTCGTCCCTTAATGGTATTCTAGATCTTCTCAAAATAATGTTAGTTTTCATTATTTCCCTCTGAAAAGTGTGATGATTGTCGTAAATGGCAAAAGACAAGAAAACTCTGGGTTAACAAACTTCGCATTTGCTCTGTGCGATGCTTTTTTTTTTTTTTTTTTTTGAAAGAGGATAACGGTACAGCAGGTAAGTTTTTTTTAAAATTGTTTTATGTGAATTTGTAAGAATATGGTTTTTTTTTTAATCTTAAGTTCAGAAGAAGGATTTGATAACATTAGCAGAATTAGAGCTTTCATCTTCGACTAGTTTAAAAATAATTAATTTAACCAACCTAATTTTACTGCAGCATTTAGTTGGAATGGGCAGTATGCAAAATATTTCCTTGAATATATTATCGTAGAACGAAATGAAAAATGTTTAAGGCTGAGAATTTTCCTCGCCAAAATAGTGGGATTATAGTTTAGGGTTATAGTTTTAGTATTGTGCGAGAAGAACATTTGGCGAGATTTCTCATGTCAGTTAAACCATATTTATTTTTTATCATGAGTGGAATAAAATGGTAGAAAGATTACAGATTTCGATAAGTTTAAAGAAATAATGTTAAATCAATTGAAAAGAAAACTCCGTGAGAGATATCCGTGAGAATGTTGTTGATGATTTGCATGGCATGACATAATTAAATCATAACGCAGAAAGTAGAAAATTAGGCAATTTGAGAAAAATAACTCTGCTACAAATACAAAACAATTAATGCTAGCCAAGCAAGGCAAAGAAGTATCATCTTCTTTTGATAATTCGTAATGTCATACAGTAAAACCTGTGAAGTTGATCACCTGTCTAAGTTGACCGTTTTTTTCAGGCACGAAATTAGCCCTCATCATATAAATCAACCTCTGTAAGTTGACCACCTGTTTAAGTTGACCACTAAAATAGTGCACCGCAGGTGGTCAACTTACACAGGTTTCACTGTATTAAATTTTCTAGCATTAACTGTTATTCTTGTCAGGCAACAATTATTTAGTTTTATCAAGAACTGATAAATATCGAATTCAATATCGTGTAAATGGCTGCTTAGAACTACGTAATTTGCATAAATTTTTGACGTTTAGTAATGCTTCTTAAATTCTCATTTCTTTCTACGTGGGCCAGAATATCAACAAGACTTTGAAAATTAATTTAAAAAGAATAAAGCGAAAAAATCATGCACACGAACAAAATTTACTAAGATTATTAGCATTTTCTTCGTTACCACGTGCGTTTGTTTTAACTTTTTCGTCTGCCATTAGAAAGTGGCTACAGTGCCCCCTATAGTTTGTTGGAGTTACGAATTCGAACTACAATAACACTTTTTTGAAGCTGATTTTAAATACGTCAAAGCCTTTGTTCAAGCGATTGGTAACCGAATTCATTGTTGGCCGACAAGAAAATTAATTCTATTCTATTCTATTCAGAGTCACAACTGACTACAACTGTATTTATGTAGAGGACTGCATACTAAGTGCCTTGCCTCCTTTATTTTATATACCGATAGATGGCAGCACCATCACCGGATCGAACAGTTTTAAGAGAATTTAGAACTAGTTCAGTAGCTAATAGCTACCTGGTGCTAGCCCCCCCAGAGGTATCGTTTCACTTGGAGGACATTGAGACCACGAGCATATTTAACGTCGCCCAGTCCCCTTTACAAGAAAATTAAAAGCAATGATTTAAAATTTTTATCTGTTGCCAGTTTTTATTTCTTCTTTATCATTATATTTACTAATAATAAAGTTGAAAGTCTCTCTATCTGGATGTCTGGAGGATGTCTAAATCTCTGTGACATACATAGCGCCTAGACCGTTTGGCCGATTTTCATGAAATTTGGCACAAAGTTTGTTTGTAGCATGGAGGTGTGCACCTCGAAGCGATTTTTCGAAAATTCGGTGTGGTTCTTTTTCTATTCCAATTTTAAGAACAAAATTATCATAAGATGGATGCGTAAATTACGAAATTATCATAATGTGGAACCGTAACATGGGCACAAGCCAATTGGCGAGATACGAAATTATCATAACGTGGGATTGTAATTTGTAACATGGGTACAAGCCAATTGGCGAGAAAATTCACTATACATTATTTACGAAATTATCATAACGTGGAACCGTAACATGGGCACAAGCCAATTGGCGAGATGCGAAATTATCATAATGTGGAACCGTAACATGGGTACAAGACAACTGGCGAGAAAATTCACCATAAATTATTTGTAAATATACAGGCGAACCAAAAGACCTTTTAATTTTTCTGTTACGGGCAAAGCCGTGTAGGTGCCATTAGTAACAAATAAAGTACTTGTAATTGATTTTTAATAGTGTAAGGCTTTTAAAAGGATTTTCAATTTTTCCACTTGATTCTACATTTGCGACTCAGTCGGGGGGGGGGGGGGATAACTTAAGACGATCACTTGTACACTACGTAGAAATACAATGGTTTTCAGGTAGGGCAAAGAGCAGGACCGGCTCCAGTAGTTCTGCCGCCCTATGCGATATTGACAAGTGCCGCTCCCCTCCCATTGATAAATTAATAATATATTCAAAAATTAAAATAATAGTAAAGTGCTTAAAATTAAAGTGAGTTTCTAGTTCAATTCCAAACTGGGTTTTGCATATCCAAGCACTGGTACACACTTTAAATTTTACTTTTTTACATTAAAGTAGTGCCTCTTATGCCACTGAAACAAATATTAATATTTTCAAAAAACTTTTAAATCACGCGATTTGCCGCCTTTAAAATTAAACTGATTTAATTGTTAAATTCCGAACTACGTTTTGCATATCCAAGCACTGGTACACACTCTAAAATTAATGCTGTTATTTTTATTTTTTCAGTATTGGAGTAGTGAATCTGTTGGCATTGAAAAAAAAAAAAAAATCAATTTCTAAATTTGCTGCCTCTAAAATCTGCCCCCCCCCCCCCTAGAGGACCGCCTAGGTCGCCTACCCCAGAAACTGAGCCTTGCAAAGGGAGGAAACCTGTGAGTGGTAACGTAAATCAGGGGAAAATGGGGGGGGGGGGTTACAGCTCCTGTCGCCACCTTGACTGTGATCTTATGATAAATAGCAATTGTCAGGTCCTTAAGTAAGAAAGACAGGGTTCGTATGGGTCATGGAAATCCTGGAAAGTCATGGAAAAAAAAAATAAGCAAATTTCAGACCTGGAAAAGTCATGGAAAACTGAAATTTTCAATCTAAGTCATGGAAATTTATTTTCAGTCATGGAAAAATGTTCTGGGGGAAAAAGTAACAGTAGCTAAAAAAAAGCATTAGAACTCTTGAGTGATTTAGTATTGCACCATGAAAGCTATTTAAACTGGAAAATTGAACAATCTCAAAAAACATTGCATCCAAGTTCGTTACCATCGCTGGTAAATCTTTATTTCAAAATTTATCACAGTTTCAATGCTCAAAAACAGTAGTGCCCAATATATGGTACGCAAAACTAATCCATGCGACCCACTGGTACGTTCAGTGTCATTATTCAAACATGTTCAGGAATTTCTGAACCTATTAATTTATATATACATTTGAAAATGTACAAATAAGTAAACAAGTACATTTAAATCAAAAGATTTATTTACTATGAAATGTTTTTATTTTTTTTAAATAAATATCTGGTTTAGAAACATGAATTTACTAAAGAATGTGGCTTTATTTTAACGAACCAAAAAATTGTCAAGTTGACATTAAAAGACAACTTTTGAAGCAAATTTATTGAAACTTAGTAATGATTCATTCAACCTTTTCCCCAATCATTATCATTCTGCCTGTTTAAAAAAAATAGTCGACATTTAAGCATCATTCACTGTAGTTTTACTTAACTTAAACTAATTTGATGAAAACAGGTAAGAATTATTCATTTTTTTAGGTGTACAGTGATATGTTTTCAATCAGGCAGTGGCATTCACATAGAAGTTTTGCTAATGCTCATTTCTAAAAAAAAAAAAAATCGCAAGTTTGATATTAAATAGTACTATTCTCTTCGTATAACAGGGTCATGAAAATTTTCATGAAGTCATGAAAAAGTCATGGACTTTTTTCATCCAAATAGAGTATGAACCCTGGAAAGAAGCCCTTTAAAAACTGAAATGCAACGAAAATTCACTGTTGAGAAGCATTAACATTATAAATCACACCTTAGAACAAGAAGTTCTGTCTAGAACTAGATGAGCCTACTTTCCCGTATACCCATACTACTTTCTAGTACCTGATCAATATTCTCAAAAATAGCTAAAATCGCAAATTTTTTCAAACATATTTTAAAAATACTTGAAGCTGATTTCTAGGAATAAAATAACCCCACTCATCTAAAAAAATTTTTTGCGTAAAAAAAAAAAAAAAAAAAAAAAAAAAAGCAGCAACTTTTAAACAAAGCAGCTAATACACTTTTTTCCATTAAAAAAATCTTTAACAGCTTTCAAAACGAGAAAATAATAATTAAAATTAATCAGCTCATTAAAATAAATACATCATATCAAAAAAAAAAATCTTTTCTTTTCCCCTGTTGCTAAAAAACATTTTTTTAAATGAATTAATGCACTTACCAAAACAACAACAACAACAAAAAAAAAACAATAAAATGTCAACTTAAAGAAATAGTTTTCTTTGTCAAAAAAAAAATCGTCTGCGCATATCTTTATGTAGAAACATAAATGACTTCGAGTTTATTCGCCAAAAACTGAGTACCTAAATTGAAACTTTAGCGTAAAAATAAAAACAAGTCATATCAACAATAATTATTTCACAGTTAAAACCATAGCTGCGGAATCGGAGTCAATCTCATTTTGAGATAAAGGAGTCGGAGTCGAATATTTAAGAATCGGAGTCAGTCATTTGTCCACCGTGTATAAATTTTTGCCAAAACTACGAAGTCAGAGTCAAAGTCGGGAAGTCGGAGTCCGATTAATTGTCGGGAACAGGAGTCGGAGTCGGAGTCAAGTGCCCCTAAATTCTCGGAGTCGAAGTCTGGAGTTTGACGTCAAGAGTTATTTCCAACAAAATTTGTTTGAAGTAAATCCGCCTTCAAGTAGGGAATCTTCATTGACTTTCAGTTTCCCCGTAGGCACTATTGTTAAGGGATTTGAACTGTTCAAAATTAAACGGAAAATTGTTCAAATCAAAAAGATATTTTATATACAAGTTTTTCATCAAAAACTTTTTCCGACAAAGCTTGTTTGAAGCAAATTCGCCTCACAGTTCGGAATTGCTTTGAATTTCCCCGTAGGCGCTAATGTTAAGTTTTTTTGAACTGTTCAAAATTGAACAAAAAATAGTTCAAATCAAAAAGTGAAATATGGGAATGAGGTGTCCTCGCCGAGATCTTTCGAACAAAAAAAAGTTTGTTCGAATCGGACTATTCATTCAAAAGTTATTAGGGGGGGACAGACAGACAGACCGACAGACAGACAGACAGACAGACAGACCGACAGACATTTTTCCCCATCTCAATACCCTACTTTCCAATTTTTAATTTTTCAATATTTATTTAATTATTTTATTGATTTTTGACTTTTTTTTTGTTTTTCACGATATTTTTAAGATGCATTAAGCCTTCTTTCATGCTTTTTTCTTCTTTTTCTGACTTTTACTGGGAAAGTAGGCTAAAAAACTTACATGGGAAAAAAATGTGGTGAGGGTGTTCTTGAATGATGTTATTTTGAGAATCCACTGATTGTGTTTCTGGAATATCTATAACAAACTTGATATTGACAGTCAGGGTCGGATGCAGGATTTCATTTGGGGGGGGGGGGTGGTCATGCTCAAGAATGTAGTCTTACCTACAACAATTTTCTTGAACTTTGGTTTCTTTTGTTGTCAACAAAAGCACGAAATCGGCCATTAATTGGTTGCAAACTTTATTAATTTTAACCATTATAAATTAAAAACTTAAATTATTACTAATTAAAATTAATTAATAATAATTCAATGCATTAAACTTGTCTAGTTAAGTTGTAGTATTATAATATGTTCAGATCAGTATTCACACCAGCCAACACAATACAATAAACAGTGGCGTACCTAGCAAGGGTGACACCCGGGCGGTAATTTTTGGTGTCACCCTCCCCCTTGCAAACGCGAAAGAAAAATAATTAAAATTTTATTTGAAAACATGAAATTCGTGCAATTTTCAGGAAAGAACCACATGTGTGTTAGAACGACGTTTTAAGTGGGCTAATGTATAAGAAAAGAAACTGGTCACACACAGACGTGACACACACATACACACAGACAGACAGACATTTTCCAAAAATAGTCGAAATGGACTCAGCACACCTCAAAACGTTCGAGTCCGTCAAAATTCGAAATTCGAAAATTTGCACGAATCAAATACTTTCTTCCATATATTAGATATAGAAGAAAGTAAAAATGGGGGTCTGGGCGGTTGCCCTCCGTAAAATTTTCTAATTTGTAGTCTTAAAAATGTATTTTAACTTCATGTTTTCCAAAAATTCCTCTTTGAGTGTCACTCCCCAGACGGGTGACACCCGGGGCAGACCCCCCCCCCCCTGTAGTGATGCCACTGCAATAAATAAATACTACGAAAATGTAATAAAAATTTAATATTTTATGAACATGATAAATTTAGATATTGATTGAATATTAGCATAATACTCTACACAGGACACACATCCATCGTTGATTATAAATTTACATGATACTCGGCATATCCATCTTGTATGCAGAAAAATACAATAAATCTTTGCTTAATATAATAGTAATAAATGCGGCGAAAATCATCTTTAAATTTTATGAATATAAATCGGACCATTCACTGATTCTTTTCAATAGGGAAGTTTTCGATTTTTCAATTTTATTTTTATATGATAGAGTAACATGTATGAACATCATAGGGGGAAAAATTTTTGCGATACGATAAGTAGTTTTTTTTAATTAATTTTTGAAGTTCACGCGCTTGTGACGTCAAATGGCATAGGAAGTGACGTCATGCGCTCTTCCGATAGGGGAGAAACCGAAGGACGTGCATTCGACTTCGAAGACGAAACGTAAAAGGCTTATCTCCTCGCATTTAACTCCTCGCGTTTCTGGGACATTAAACTTCTCATACTTCTCGGAAGTATTCGAATATCATCAGTTACTTGAGGAAGATTATTTAGATTGTGCTTTAACGGATCCGGCCTCCATATGTGTTCAAAAGGATTATTGAATTTCTAAAAAATAAAAATATCAGTGCGCTCAAAATGTCCGTAGCGAAAACAAGGGATCTTCGGCGGAAGGCTGACCATTAGTGCCCTGTGACGTTTCAGAAGAGCGCCACTTTTGCGCGTTGATTTTTAAAAATTCATTAAAAATCAATCACGGTGTTTTAAAATTCGGCGATGGTGATTTTTTTAGTTTTGAGGGTTAATTAACAATATCCAATAGCCAAAATATGAACATTAAAAAGGTTGCAATTTCCTATTGTCAAAAAATCAGAGGCGAATGAAGTCATCGCAGTCTCCGAATCTGATACATGTTCTCCGGATAAATTCCATCGGTTTCGGGTTCATTAGAATTTTTCAACTTTTCGAAAACGACAACGGTGTTTTGTCATCCGAACGCTTCATTGTTTTTGTTACAGGTACTCCTTTTTCTAACAAACGCGGCTTTTTTCAGCACAGTTTCCGTCTAATACGATGGGCAAATTTACGGGATCCTTCGTATGACGAGGTTTTGGGCCAAAGCGATACATCGCAACTATCGGCGATTAAATTTGTTCCATAAAAAAACTAACGGGCGGCAGCCACAGGGGTAGAAGTAGTCCTATATATCCTATATTTCCTATATTTTCAAAAAAAGCATCAAAAGTGTTCTGTATTTCCTATATTTTTGCCTATATTTCCTATATTCCCATAGTTTGTTATAAAGATTTATAGAAAATGACCATTGAAAACACTTTAGGTTACTTGATTTGCACTTTATCTCACAAGTTGACAAAAGATAATTCAAAACTGCTTAAAAACGAGATACATAAGTTTTTTTTTTTTTTTTTTGAAATGTCTGCCGGCACCCATATGTTTCAATTTTGTTGTAAGTGTAGAGTATTTTTGACAAAATTTAAAAATTGTTTTAAGAGGAAGTTTCAATGATCCATATTTTATGACAAGCACTCCAAATTTTTGATAAAGCACTTTGTTAATGAATCTTCACTGACAACAAAATGTAGTGAAGATTCAGCCATTATTAATACAAAAAAAAGGATCTATTTAAAATATTTAAATGTAGGTAATTATGCAAAAAAAAAAAAAGGATTAACATAAAAAATTTTGAGAAATGGGGATTTGATGTACTTGGCAAAAGATGAAATGCAGAAAAATGTTAGGCAAAAGCTTTTCCAAAAAATAAATAATCAATGATTGTAAATAGTTGTATTAAATGTAAATAGATTTCATATTGTTTAAATTTGTTTTAAAATATTTTTTGTATTTAAGTAAACTTATTTTCTAATTACATTATTCTTTCAGGAACAGGAAACTCATTCTAAGTGTCATTTTTATTTGGGTTTTTAAACTGCATACATTATGATTCATTGAAATCATTTATAATAATTGGTGCAAAAATAATTGGAAAACATAAACTATGTATTGTTTATTTTTTCACATCAAAATCATTCATAAAACATATCCTATATTTGTCCTATATTTTTCGTGGAAAATGTCCTATATATTACAAGTCGACCACTTCTACCCCTGCAGCCACTTCTTTTTTTCATTATACTGACGCCCGAAGACAGACTGTCTCAAGCATAGTTATTTTACTGCCTGCTAATAAATAGAAAAGTGACATGTAATGCCCCAAAAAAAGGGAATTCCAAAACTAGTTATTACTATTTCTTGTGGTTTCTATCAGTTTTTCTTTTCTTTCTTTTTCAAGCAAACATTTTCACTACTCAATTGCAATGCACCTTATAACAGATCAAAAAGTGTTGCCGCAAATTGGGGGAGGGGGGGGGGGGTCACGACTCCCATGCCCCCCCCTCTTTGTGTCCGTCACTTCATTTAATGCTCTAGAAAAATGAATTCAAAAAGACATTTACTTTTTCTCATGGTTTCGACATTTTTTAAATTTTTTCAAGCAAACATTCAAATATTACCGCGGGTTTGGGGGGAAGGGGGGTCCTGACCCCGCCCCTTGTATCCGCCACCAGTGGCGTAGCGAGAAAAAATCCTTGGGGGGGGGGTAATTTTTTCTGAAGTTTAAGATAAAGCTATGCCCTCGAGTTTATACACACACACACAGATATATATATATATATATATATATATATATATATATATATATATATATATATATATATATATATATATATATATATAAACAAGAGATACAATTTAAGACAAATTTAAAATAGAAATTCAAAGAAATTGAAAAATCAACGACATTAAAAAAACAAAAGTGTACCGTAATGCCAACGCAAAGCTGCTAGAAACAAAAACAGTACAAACATAACACAAGAACTTTCTTATGCTCTTTTATCTTAAGGTATGTTCTCTGATTCCTTTCTCCTCTAAGGCTCTCGGGGAGGTTAGCAAGCTATTGGGACCTTCCCTCTTGCTAGACAGAAAGGGCCTTGTGAACTTTAGGACCAATCCCCCCCTTGATAAAGTGTTGGTCCTGGGTTCACCTTTTTCATTTTCCATTTTGATGTTCTCGCTTTTTTCATTTGCTTTTTCATTTGTATTTTGACTGTTTGTGTGAATATATATATATAATTTCGGGGGGCTCATGGGGAGGGTTCTAACACCTCTATTCCCCCCTCCCCCCATGGCTACGCCACTGTCCGCCACTGTTAACAGTACAAGACAAACCTGTAGCCTGTCCATAAATAGTCATTTAACCTGCATGGAAACTTCAATCAGTGTTTGCAAATGAAATTATTCAAGAAAGAACCTTACTATTGAATGAAATTTTCGTAAAATAAGAGCTTCGAAAATAGATGTGGAGAAATGGGAGCAGTGCTACATGCAGTTTCTTTTAAGGTCTGCCAATGCTGTGTTTTGTCCACACTAGATGGCAGCACTACAGATTGTACAGACAGCTCTGAACTCTGTAAGCGTTACCTCAGGCTTTGTTTACAACATTCGGACCACAACTCGGAAAATTAGATCCTCAGTGAGCAAATTTAAATTCCTATTATTGCTTTATCGAAGTACCCCCAAAGAAAACAGATATTTGAATTTTGACGTCTTGAATTCAAATGATGTTTTCCGCAATCACGAATGGGATTGTTTTCATCAGCTAAAAGTACTACTGTTTTTAGTCACTGAAGTGGATAGAATGAGCAAAAAAAAGAAAGGCATGGAGTGAGGAAAATCTTTTGGTTTCAAAACGTTTAATTTTTTTTTAAATGTCCGACTTTTCACATTTGGCTTGGTATTTGTGACGTCACAAGTGGTGAACTTTGGCGCGCACTCCATTGGCACGCTTTACGCTTGCTGTCACCGCGTCCTGGTTATGATAATTCAGAAGTGAATTTCCGGTTCCGAGTCACAACTGATTACAACGTTATTTATGTCGAGGACTGCATACTAAGTGCCAACCCTCCATTATTTTTTTATACCGATAGATGGCAGCACCATCACCGGATCGAACAGTTAATGAGAATTTAGAACTAGACCAGGAGCTAATAGCTACCTGGTGCTAGCACCCCCAGAGGTATCGTTTCACTTGGAGGACATTGAGACCACGAGCCTATTTAACGTCGCCCAGTCCCCTTTAATGACGACGGTGGATCTTCGACCATCGAGGTTCGAACTCAGGACCCTCCGGCCCCGAATCCGACACTCTACCGATCGGGCTACCACGGCCCTAGAAGTGAATTAAATAATGCTCTCTACGCTTGCTATCTACCATATCGTTGCCACTAAATATGAGTAAAGAAGCGAATTAAATATTGAGCTCTGCGCTAATGGCATCAGTGAAGTACAGTGCAGTAATAAAAAGAAAATCGTAATCTGGCTATGAGTTGCAGAAATGACAAAGTAATAATGTTAAATAATGCTTCGCAGTTTTTTTTTTTTTTTGGTCATCTGTAATGATATTTGTCTTTTACCGAGACGTGAAGTAAACCGGCCGGAGACACCTGGATATTATCCGAAAGCCGGGACTCTTTCGGTCAACTCGGGACGTCTGGCAAGCCTAAATAGGTAATACGAAGCATATTCATAAATAAAAATAAATTAATTTGAATTTTGACGTCTTGAATTCAAATTATGTTTTTCGCAATCACGAGTGTGTGTATGTAGGCATATGTGTTTGTGTCTGTGTGCAAGTATGAATGTGTGGGTATATGTATGTTTGTGTGTATGTGTAGGTGTCTGTATGTATGTGTGTTTGTGTGTGCGTGCGTGTGTGTAGTTGTGTATTTATGCGCGTGTGTGTAGGACATGGATGCAACCTGGAGACGGCTTTCGCTAGAGGAGCAGCATAGTGAGGAGCCCGTCGACGGTGAGAGTGCGGAGGGTGGCGGTGGGAAAAATCAAAGGTCCTGAAAAACAGTCAAATGAAAACAATAAGCAATCGTGATTGCTCAAAAAAAAAAAAAAAAAAAAAGAAATTGTGAATAGGATGCGGTAATCAAGATAATGATTTTATGACCGATATCCTACTTAACATAAAGATTATTTACAGCGTATAATTTTGTTTTGGGGGGAAGTTTTGCTGTTTACGTTCATGTTCATTTATTTTGGTATTTTTTATTTAAAAAACGTCATTTTACACATGAAACTTTTTTTTTTTTTAATGTAAAGTCTGCCTGAGTAAAGCCCTGGAAAAAAAAGAATAAAATCAAACCGTAGACGATTTGTAACTATGACGACGAAAATTTCGCTCTCTGAGACATACGGTGTCATGGTAATCTGAAAAAATCAGAGCAACGTCAACTTTGGTCAAGTGAGGATAAGAAGCAATTCGTGATTGCTCAAAAAAAAAAAAAAAAAAATCTGCAACTTTTTCAAGCTTAAAAATGTGATTTAAAAGATACATTCGTTTGTTTTCTATTTTGGTAATAATAATAACAATAGCCATTCCTTGCAGCAATTAAAATTAAGCAAATCGGGAACGTTTACCTCAAATTTTGGGAAACAGAAGTCTTAAAAAAAAGGAAAATGAAATAAGCATGTCTTAAAGATGACAGTATTCATACCATTTTCATTCTCCTGTTTGAAAAGATTTCTTTATTGCGACCGTTTCTCCATTGGGATTCTTCCCGAAATTCTAAGCACTAAAAAAATAATTTTTTTACAAGTAATTTCGTAGTTTTGATGAAAATTCGGACGATGGCGCACCCGCTCAACTCACTGAGAAGAGCTAAAATGGAGGGAGTGAAGACTTTCATTCATGAAACCCAGACCCCAAGTCACGTGATGTATTTAAAGCAAATTATTGAAAGAAATCAGGTTTCCTTCGCTTGTTTCACGCAAAACGTGCCAACCATTCGTCGTTGATGAGTCACGTGACTTGGGGTCCTTGGGTCAGCTTTTCCTAAGCTAATGATTGGACTTAGCTCCCTCCATTTATATTCCGGCTCAGCTGTTACGGGGCACCCCCCAAAGAGCTAGACCCCCTCCTGAAGTTTTCAATGGTTCAGTTTGCGTCGACCCATGCCCCCCCCCCTGTCGTAGACACCGAGATGCTGCTAACAGGGAAAGAAATTACTTTTTTAGTATGAGATCTTAGACAAAAAAAACCTGTAATCTATCGAAAACGAGTTCATCATTGGTATTCCATTTGTATGAGCTCATTTTCGATATTGCCTTTAATGTCATGATTTACTGTCCACCAGTCAATGGGTTTGGGAGGAGAACTTTTTTGGAAATGAGTTCTATCGCGGAGTAGTATGAAATCAGAGTTTTTCCGCGTTTATCCGTCTCTCGTCCATCAGGATCTATGTATTCTGTGGAACACATTTGTTAGCTTGATAAACATTTTTATCTTCACACTAGAAAATCTCCCGTCAAGGTATGACGGGTGAAAATTGCTTCTACATTTGAACGAAGCCATTGCCTGTTTAGTGAAATTTTGAAAGTTGAAATGCTAACCCTAACGCCAGTGAATGAACCTTAAACACCAGTAGATAGCGTTCATTGTTGACTTCTTTTTCGTTTCTTCTTTCTCCTAAAACTAGAAAATCGCCCGTCATGGTATGACGGGTGAAAATTGCTTCTACATTTGAACGAAGCCATTGCCTGTTTAGTGAAACTTTGAAAGTTGAAATGCTAACCCTAACGCCAGTGAATGAACCTTAAACACCAGTAGATAGCGTTCATTGTTGACTTCTTTTTCGTTTCTTCTTTCTCCTAAAACTAGAAAATCGCCCGTCATGGTATGACGGGTGAAAATTGCTTCTACATTTGAACGAAGCCATTGCCTGTTTAGTGAAATTTTGAAAGTTGAAATGCTAACCCTAACGCCAGTGAATGAACCTTAAACACCAGTAGATAGCGTTCATTGTTGACTTCTTTTTCGTTTCTTCTTTCTCCTAAAACTAGAAAATCGCCCGTCATGGTATGACGGGTGAAAATTGCTTCTACATTTGAACGAAGCCATTGCCTGTTTAGTGAAATTTTGAAAGTTGAAATGCTAACCCTAACGCCAGTGAATGAACCTTAAACACCAGTAGATAGCGTTCATTGTTGACTTCTTTTTCGTTTCTTCTTTCTCCTAAAACTAGAAAATCGCCCGTCATGGTATGACGGGTGAAAATTGCTTCTACATTTGAACGAAGCCATTGCCTGTTTAATGATATATTTTGATAGTTGAAATGTTAACCCTAACTCCCTAACTCCAGTGGATAAACCCTAAGCTCCAGTAGATAGCGTTCATAGTTGACCACTCTTTCGTTTTTACTTCTTTTTACAAAAAAGGAAGTATTGTATTCGCAAAAAAATTTTCACCCGAAAATCGGCCTTAATTTCCACTTTGCTCACCCCCAAATGAATGTTGAGTTTTTTTTCAACCCGACCACACGTGGATATGTGTCTAGGAACGTACAGACACCCGAAATATCCATTTTGACGATCCCTGAGTTAATTACAACGCGTTTTCTCGTGACGTCTGTATGGGCGAAGGTGTGTATGTGTGTATGTATGTCGCATAACTCAAGAACGGTGTGTCCTATAAAGCTGAAATTTGGTACGTAGACTCCTAGTGGGGTCTAGTTGTGCACCTTCCCTTTTGGTTGCATTCGGATGTTCCTAAGGGGGTCTTTTGTCCCTTTTTTGGGGGAAATCATTGTTAATTTCGATGTAAACTCAAGTTGTGTTATAATTTGTTGGACACTTGGCGATATATCGCCAGTCTTTTGGTCGCCAAGTTTTGTCGCCAACTTGACGACAAATTTGGCGATTTTTTTTTTAAATTTTTTTAAAAAATCTGGTTTTAATTTGGCCACTGTTGGTGATATTTAGAGAGTTTTTTTCCAACCCGACCACACGTGGATATGTGTCTAGGAACGTACAGACACCCGAAATATCCATTTTGACGATTACAACGAGTTTTTTCGTGACGTCTGTATGGGCGAAGGTAGAGCCGCTATATAGACAGGCCGACGCATCAGCTTAAGTTTAGCCATTTTGGATCGGATTTTTCATTGTTGCACTGCTTGGGTTACCACAGCAAAGTTTCGGATTTCGCCAAATTTGCAGAAAATAATATTTTATTTTATAATCAATTCACGTGCCGCTAATAATCGCTCGCAGTGAACAATCACCAAACGCGATCACTCGCCAGAAAAGACAACCACTCAAACACGCGCTCTGATCCAAAAAGGCTGATCTTTAGCTGATGCGTCGGCTCGTATATATAGGGGCCTTAGGCGAAGGTGTGTATGTGTGTATGTATGTCGCATAACTCAAGAACGGAATGTCCTAGAAAGTTGAAATTTGGTACGTAGACTCCTAGTGGGGTCTAGTTGTGCCCCTTTCTTTTTGGTTGCATTCGGATGCTCCAAAGGGGTTCTTTTGCCCCTTTTTGGGGGGAAATCATTGTTAATTTCGATGTAAACTCAAGTGGTGTTATAATTTGGCGGACACTTGGCGATATATCGCCAGTCTTTTGGTCGCCAAGTTTTGTCGCCAACTTGGCGACAAATTTGGCGATTTTTTTTTTAAATTTTTTTAAAAAATCTGTTTGAATTTGGCCACTGTTGGTGATATTTAGAGAGTAAACTATTGAATCATATTAAAACTGCCAATAATGAGAAAATGACATTAAATTGGCGTAACTACATTGTTACAAATTCTGTAAATAGTAATTATTGTAGTAACGTAACCTGTAAATAGTTTCCCGTAATGAATATACAGCCCCTATACATTCGGCTGAAGTATACGGGCCCCTACTTTTCATTGATAAAATTTGTGAATGAAAAGAAATAAGAAAGTGTCGAACGGTGTAGCATTTTCTGGAATAGTTGAGAGGTCTCTTTCGGTGTGTATAAAAAGCCGTTACGCATGATAAAAGGAGAGTTTCGATTGAGAATTCGTACTGAGAGTGAATTAGCTCTGTTTATTGCGAGGCATTTTGCTGTGTTGTTTTTCGTATTTGGAAGTAAATACGTGTGTAACCGTTGAGTTTACGGTGTGGTGTGATATTTGCTTAATTGCTGATGATCAATTTAGCAGTTGTAGACGATTTCTCCTGTACATAGTGTAAATAAAGCTCCTGTGTTTGTATCAAAAACTGTGTCGTCCTTTCAAGAAAGTGGAAGTCGCACCGGATCCGTTACAATATATATGAAGATTTTGTCTCCTCTCACCTGATTCTATGTCGCGAACCGTCGAGAGCGCCAATCTTTCCCAAACGAAACATCATTATTATTCCATTTATATATGAGCTCGTTTATGATCCCGCTTTTAATGAGACCTGACTCGCGTTAAATTGCTTAGCGGCGACGTGATTTAGTGTCCTCCGAATTAGTGATCTTCGTCTCCGCTCTGATAGGCGGAACTGCATCGAAATGACTCGTTTAAAGAAATGGCGGCCGGTTCTTTTTTAAACGACCAAAATGATTATTTGCGAAATGGTTTTAATCAACTTTCACCCGATACCTTGAATTTTATTTTATTTATTTATTTATTTTTTTCGTAATGTAATAGAGGGGCTACTTTCACTTAGCTCTTCGTTCGACTTAATGATGATGTTTAACGTTCTTTAATGCGCCGTTTGCAGCTCGAAGTATAGTTTTTAACTTTGTTGTTTTTGCCGATGAGTCGTTCACGAGATGTGTTTCCTAACTATATTAACGCACACGAGTGTCATTAGGGGTCATTCATTAATTACGTGAGGATGATTTTGTCAATTTTTGCCCCCCCCCTACTGCCATATAAGGGTACGTAAGATCTTTCAAAGCCCTCCCCCCCTAACCTTACGTAAGATTCCATTTCTTTTTTGAAAACAATAAAATGTTGTTAGAAATGATCAGATACAATGAAGCTCCCAGTTTGACGTAAATCAAAGAATTTTACTTTTCAAATATATTATACGCTGCGATACTAATTAAAAATAAAACATTCAATACATAGTGCGATTCTTTTTTTATATTTTACACTATTCATTCTTTGTAAAACAAGTAAAAAAACAGCTCATCGCAATCCGCTTTTTACCTTTGAGCCCCCCAGCCAAACTACTTGACCGCGCGATTTCTAATATATTAGTATATATTCTGAGGAATAAATAAATACAGTTAAGACAAGGATTAAGCAAAGCAAAAACAAATTTGCGAAAATAATTGTTGACACTTGTTTTTGGATTACAAAGAGCCTCTTTTTCGTGGCAAAATGCTATGAGCTTATGCATTTGGATATCCGATACAAGAATATGCAAAATGTCTAACGTCCTACCAAAAGCTCACATCTTTCTGTATTGAAAAAGATATTCCTTGTACGCCCAAAACAATTGTTTCTCTCTCTCTCTCTCTTTTTTTTTTTTTTTGCCATCGTGCTTTTTGAACTTTTTTTTTCAACTCCACAACCGGTACGAAAAATTGATCCATGAACCTTCGGAACTAGTGTTTTTCTTATAATGTATTACAGTTTCTGTGTACTATTTTACAGTTTCTTATGGTTGGTATATTTTGGTTGGTTTAAAAAGGTATTTGGTGACTTTATTGAGGGATGATATTAGTACCCTATATTGATGATGTCGTTTAATGTGGAGCGAAAGGTGATTGATGAAAAGGGCGGGTTCGAAATTTTTAAAGTGATGCTTGATCCGATATGAGTCTGTTGTTTTGGTAGATTCTGAGAATTTGAACGAATCGAAGTGAATGAGGATCTTGACACCGATGTGCCCCTCAATCGCTCACCGCGCATCTTTTTTTTTTTCTTTTTTTGCTTGTGCGACTTTGTTTTTTTTTTCTTTCATTCATCTTTTTTTTTCTTTTTTGCGACCTTAAACCTGTGTGCTTTTTTTTTTTTGCCCCCCCCCCCCCAATCTGTGCCCTCGGGGTTTTCTTTTGCGACCTTGAACCTTTTTTTTGAGCAATCACGATTGCTTATTGTTCTCATTTGACCGTCTTTGATGTTCCGTGCCTTTTTCAACCACCACCGCCCCCTGCAGGCGCGGCTCCGTCCTCCGGTAGCCGCTCCTGGTCGGTGGCGTCCATGTCCTAGACACACACACGCTAATACACATATACACTCACACACATACACACACGCCAACGTGCATACACACAGGTCTACGCACACACAAAAGCCTACACATACACAACTAATACACACGTCTCCGTTCAACAGGAGGGTAGACTTGGAGGGACAAGAGCCGTGTCTAGAAACAAGTGAGTAGAGTAGTAACCAATGAGTAGGGTCCTGTCGCAACTCGTGATTGCGAAAAACATAATTTGAATTCAAAATTTAAGAATTCAAATTAATTTTTTTAATTAATTTATTTTATTTTTTTTTGCCCCTTCAAACCTGTGCGACTTTGCTTTTTTTTTTCTTGCGCCCTCAAACTTTAGCACCTTTTTTCTTTTTCTTGTGTGTGTGTGTGCCCTCCAACCTGTGCACCTACCCCCCCCCCCCAGAATCTCTTTCTCTTTTTTTTCTTCCTCGAATCCCTGCGCTTACGGTTTTTTTTCTTTTAATGCGCCCTTAAACCAGTTTTTTTTTTTTTTTTTTTTTTTTTTTTTTTTTTTTTTTTTGCGCCCTTTGGGAGTCATTACACAGGGTTCGTACGGATCATGGAAATCCTGGAAAGTCATGGGGAAAAAATAAGCAAATTTCAGACCTGGAAAAGTCATGGAAAATTAAAATTTTCATTCAAAGTCATGGAAATTTATTTGAGGTCATGGAAAAATGTTCTGGGCAAAGAGAAAGTAACAGTAGCTAAAAAATCATTAGAAATCTTGCGTGATTTTACAGTCTTCCACATAAAAGCTACTGAAACTGCAAAATTGAACAATCCCCAAAATAAATCTGAATTTTGAAATCTCATTGCAACTACTTCTGTAGCTGCTGGTTTTTTTTTTTTTTCTTTGCAATGTGATTTTAGTGCTTGGACATTACTTACTATGAATTTACCATTATTATCAATACTTTTTATATTTTGTAGAAGTGAACTTGCACCTTCTTGATTTTGCCCACTCAAAAAACGCAATCTGATTGCATTCGAGTTCGTTTCCATCATTCGTAAAAACTTAATTATTAAATTTATCAGAGTTTATCTTAATTTGTCAGAGGTTTTAAAAAATGAAGATGTTTAGTCAGGCGATAGAATACACAAATAGGGGAATTTCAATACTCTAAAAAAGAGTAGTGTTAAACGTACAGCCCCACTAATTCATGAGACTCACTGCTACTTTCAAAACATCAGGAATCAACTATTACTTTCTTGAACTTCTGAACCTGTTAATTTATATGCATTTGAAAATGTGCAAATAAGTAAACAAGTATATTTAAATCGGATTTATTTACTGCTGATTTTTTTTTAATATCAGGTGTAGAAACATGAATTTACTAAAGAATGTGGTTTTACTTTAAAGAATCGAAATATTTTCTAGTTATGTAGATGATTAAATGCACTATTGACGCTAAATGGCAACTTCTGAAGCAAAAGTATTGAAACTTAGTAATGACTTATTCAACCTCTGTCAAATGCATTATCACTCTGTGTGTTTATAAAAAAAAAAAAAAAATAGATATTTAATCATCATTTTATTCCATTCACTGTAATTTTACTTTATTTAAATTTTTTTGATGAAGATAATAGTTTACATGCAGTATACCAGACGACCTGGTTATCACATCCAGAAATATTCTGTGTATGTTTTGGTATATTGCATGTAGTTCTGCCTTAGCCCTGGCTTAAGGGCAGTAACTTACTGCTAAAAGTATTTAAGTTATTTTTTGGTGTTCACTGTGCACTGATATTTTTTCAATCACAAGTAAGTGCTTTGATGAGGTACTGGCATTCACGTGGAAGTTTTGCTAATGCTTATTTCCAAAAATTGGAAAGCTTGATATTAAATAGAACCAATCTCTGCATGTAACAAAGTCATGACAATTTTTATGAAGTCATGAAAAAGTCTTGGAAAAGACTTGGAATAGAGTATGAACCCTGAGTACAGTTTCTTATGTTAATAAATGTTTTTCGATCCAAGGTCACTTGAATCATTTAGCATTCTGGACACTATGGAAGCTTACTTAAAAAAAATTCACTATTTTTTTCTTCCCAATCCAACGCTTGTCACAGACCAGATCATTAACATTTTATTCAACGTTATTTTCGAGTTGCGAAGTTTTTTTCGGTGAAATATTGAGTCTTAATGTGGGTAGGAGCTAGGAAAATGCGAAAATCAAATTTTACAAAAAGTAAAAGCTGTTTTCCACTCATCATTGAAAAAAAAAAAGTTACATTTCTGTTCTTCAAACAAGAATAGTGAATGACTTTAGGGGTTTTCAAGCATGTTCGCGTAGCAATTGGGGATTACATAATTCTGTTTTCCGTAATTCTTATTTATGATTCTCATTACAATATTCTGAGCATAAATTTGGAAGACAACGCATAAATTATAATATACTGTGCTCTTATTCCCTTTTGCTTTTTCTCGAGGGTGCTCCGCTTGTGTTTAATATTTTACAAATTGCATTTTGCTTTCTTTCCAGAATTTTAAATGTACTGCGATCTTTTTTTTTTCTATGTCAACGGATAAGATTCTACGCTAAAATTTGCTCTCCAGTTTCATTGCATTCCTATCGTGTGTCTCGACTATAAAATACAGTCATTTAGCGGAAATTTGAACTATGTGAAGTAACAACATACCGACAGCTCTGTCATAGCATCCAGAGACTGCAGTTTCGTCCTTGTTATGAAGACAAGATTCTGATTCACAGTTGTGTTTTCGCGTTAAAATCAGAAAAGAAAACAGTGGATTCAACATGGTGAACCGCTGTATCGTGCTTGCGCATGTTGCTCATTTGTGGGAATGCCACAACTTCCTTAATATTTCAAACTTCGAGACAGTTAATCATTTCTCGATTTTGGATAGCTGTGGATGTTATAGCACAAAGAAATGTGAGCGGTGCAAATTTTAAATAAAGAAATAGTCAGTCACAGTTGCACTGAATGAATAAAGAAATGAGCTCAATGAAGACATTGGTGTTCTCTTGTTTTATGTTTGATGGCTCTAGAGCAGAGCCCGATTAAAGTTTTTGAAGACACTGGGCACGAAATTTATTTGGTGCCCCCCCCCCCCCCCGCCCTGAGCTTATTTTATATGCAGAAGCAGTAAAATATCTTGATACTTGCGTATTAACATATCTGTACTAAATTTGGTGGTACCTTATATTACAAAAATAGAAGTGACATAGTATTACGATAGAAACATGATAATATAAGATGTAATTTTAAAAAGTGTTGTAAATATAGAACGAACTCGGAGTGGTTTTGGGATTTGCGAAATAGATTAAATATTTACAGGGATTTTTTTTTTTTTTTTTCTGGATTTAATATTTACATCTTGCTGTAGTGCGATATGGAATGAGTCCAAAATCAAAATTTTACCTACAGATTTGGTGCCCCTCAATGTTGGTGCCCTGGGCCTGTGCCCCATGCGCCCATGCCTTAATCTGGCCCTGCTCTAGAGCCCAACTGTCCACGTTCAGATTAATTTCCGTTCGGTATTAGGTGCAGAATACTTAGGGGAATGCTGTCTTTCTCGTGGACTGATCGGTGTGTGTATTTTCCCCATTGAATAGAAGTAAGCCAGGAAATTACCTGTCAGAGAATTGAATGTGAGTTTCGAAACAACCAACTCGCCTTTCGAGTTCTGGACCTTTTGGTTCCGAGCCAAGGGCTGAGACAGGGTCCGAACTCTAAAAGACA